>NC_083842.1:419863-540012 GCF_015708825.2 Lethenteron reissneri | reverse complement strand
TGTAATTATATAATAGATTGGTAATCATTCAATTGTTATTCATTGGTATTTGCTTCCCTAATAAGGAATTGTAATTGTGTTATATATATTTTATTTAATAATACGCTTCCAGGCCGCACTAAGCCTGTAGCTGTCAGAGCGATTAAAGTTATTTGTATTTCTCTCAATTTCAATGGATTCTCTAATTAGTCTTGGCGAGTAATAATTCTGTAGTAGTAACTGCACACGTTGAGGTGGGGAGGGGAGAGGAGGACATCAAACCGTGCAGAATGTACCTCAGCGTCGTGCCTCTGTGTCGTTTTCCCGCCTTTTTGACGCCAAGGGGAAGCTCCCTCACGCCGTTGCGTGCGTTGCCAGGGGCAACCACGAGGCGGGATTCCCGCGCGTGCGTTGCCAGGGGCAACCACGAGGCGGGATTCCCGCGCGTGCGTTGCCAGGGGCAACCACGAGGCGGGATTCCCGCGCGTGCGTTGCCAGGGGCAACCACGAGGCGGGATTCCCGCGCGTGCGTTGCCAGGGGCAACCACGAGGCGGGATTCCCGCGCGTGCGTTGCCAGGGGCAACCACGAGGCGGGATTCCCGCGCGTGCGTTGCCAGGGGCAACCACGAGGCGGGATTCCCGCGCGTGCGTTGCCAGGGGCAACCACGAGGCGGGATTCCCGCGCGTGCGTTGCCAGGGGCAACCACGAGGCGGGATTCCCGCGCGTGCGTTGCCAGGGGCAACCACGAGGCGGGATTCCCGCGCGTGCGTTGCCAGGGGCAACCACGAGGCGGGATTCCCGCGCGTGCGTTGCCAGGGGCAACCACGAGGCGGGATTCCCGCGCGTGCGTTGCCAGGGGCAACCACGAGGCGGGATTCCCGCGCGTGCGTTGCCAGGGGCAACCACGAGGCGGGATTCCCGCGCGTGCGTTGCCAGGGGCAACCACGAGGCGGGATTCCCGCGCGTGCGTTGCCAGGGGCAACCACGAGGCGGGATTCCCGCGCGTGCGTTGCCAGGGGCAACCACGAGGCGGGATTCCCGCGCGTGCGTTGCCAGGGGCAACCACGAGGCGGGATTCCCGCGCGTGCGTTGCCAGGGGCAACCACGAGGCGGGATTCCCGCGCGTGGGTTGCCAGGGGCAACCACGAGGCGGGATTCCCGCGCGTGCGTTGCCAGGGGCAACCACGAGGCGGGATTCCCGCGCGTGGGTTGCCAGGGGCAACCACGAGGCGGGATTCCCGCGCGTGCGTTGCCAGGGGCAACCACGAGGCGGGATTCCCGCGCGTGCGTTGCCAGGGGCAACCACGAGGCGGGATTCCCGCGCGTGCGTTGCCAGGGGCAACCACGAGGCGGGATTCCCGCGCGTGTGTTGCCAGGGGCAACCACGAGGCGGGATTCCCGCGCGTGGGTTGCCAGGGGCAACCACGAGGCGGGATTCCCGCGCGTGTGTTGCCAGGGGCTACCACGAGGCGGGATTCCCGCGCGTGCGTTGCCAGGGGCAACCACGAGGCGGGATTCCCGCGCGTGTGTTGCCAGGGGCTACCACGAGGCGGGATTCCCGCGCGTGCGTTGCCAGGGGCAACCACGAGGCGGGATTCTCGTGCATGCGCGGATGCGTGCTGTGGCGTTCGCGATCAGCGTAATAATGTAAATTGTTATAAAGTGTGATTTTATTATTCTTGGTTCTTTCGATGAAGACCGCTTGTGTTGCGATCGAAACGTCGTGGGTTTTTTGCTTTTATTATTAATTTAATTTTAATGTAATTTTTATTTTCTATCTACGTGACTTTGCCGAAAGAACCAAGAATATGAATCCCTGCAGTCACGAAAGCTTTAAATCAAAAATTATTTTTTGTTGTTAGTCAGAGACAAGTGGCTTCTAAACTATGACCACACACGGACTGGATTATGTTCACTGTCCTTGCATCAATCGCCACGAACGCGTGCACCACAGCGAGTGCCGCGAGTGCGACTTCTGTGCAGGGTCCATGCTGGGGCTGAGCCGCGTCGCGTGAGGCTCGTGGCCACCTTGTAAAGCGCTCGCCACAAATGAAGCACCACCACCACCACCACCTTGGTGATCTCGTCTAGGGGCATAAACCACCATCACGCCAACTCCGGCCATCCTCGCAGCGGCCTTTGGCTGGCCATCGAACAAAGACGGTCACCGCATCGCTCGCGCTTTCAGATTCAAGTTCATTTATTAGGTACTAGCGGAAGTACCCGGCTTTGCCCGGGTGAAAAATATATTTCTTAAAAACCTTACATATATATACACAGATACTAAGGTATTGTCAAAGCCCGGTTGGCTGTTTGTACATTTCTCCACCAACAAATATATAAGAGGCTTTCACAAGTCCAAAAAGTTGTAGAAAGTGTGGGGTAAATAGTTGATGTCAAAAGGTTTCCGAAAATTGTGGTCTCCCCCCCCCCCCCTCAAAAAATATCTTTACCCCTCGTAGGTATATATACTAACAACACCTTACATACAACAGAGGAAGTGGTATCTATTGACTCTGTAGTAGTATCTACTGACTGTACCGTAGTATCTACTGAGCCAGTAGTAGCTACTGACTGTGTAGTATTTAGTGACTGTAATAACTACTGACCATAGTAGTATTTACTGGGCCTACAGTAGTATCTACCGACTATATACTCGTAACGACTAACTGTATAGTATCTGCTGACTCTATAGTTGTATCCACTGACTATAGTAGTAACTACAAAATCTATAGCAGTATCTACTCACTCTATAATAGTATCTACTGACTCTAGTAGCTACTCACCGTGGTAGTATGTACTGACTGTATAGTAGTATATACTGACTGTAGCAGTATTGACTGACTGTAGTGGTATATACTGACTGTTTTAGTATTTACTATAGCGGTATCTACCAACTCGATAGCAGTATCTACTATCACTACAGCAGTGTATACCGACTGAGGTCGTACCTGCTATCACTACAGCAGTGTATACTGCTGTGTTGGTACCTGTTATGATTACAGCAGTGCATATTGTGGTGGAACATGCTATGATTACAGCAGTGCATACTGCTGTGGTGTTATCTGCTATGATGAGAGGAGTACATATTGTGGTGGTGGTACCTGGTATGATAACATAAGTACATACCGAGTGTGGTGGCACCTGCTATGACGACAGCAGTACATACTGTGGTGGTGGTACCTGCTATGATGACAGCAGTACATACTGTGGTGGTGGTACCTGCTCTGATGAGAGCAGTACATACTGTGGTGGTGGTACCTGCTATGATTACAGCAGTGCATATGTAGGGCTGTTACAGAGGGGCTGTTTGTGTAGGGCTGTTTGCATGGGAGCTAACGGATAACAAACACAGTGGGCGGGGACTCCGTGAGCACACAGGGTGGTGCCCGCAACGACGTCCGCACTGGACGGCGTGAGGGGGGTTTCGATCCTCTAGGGGGGTATAAAAAGGGATGAGCCAGAGAGCTCGGGGTTGAGTCTTAGAGTAGTTAAGGGAAGAAGGAAGACCGGCCAGATAGGCCCTGGACTCCCCCTGGGACGCCGCCCTTGTAAGGGCAGCGCAGGCTGGAGCCAGTGGCGTGGTCCCGGAACCAGAGTTAGTCCTCTGGGATTCCGGGTACCGTAGCTCGACTGACCAGTGTCGGGCCAGACAGCCTCCCCTAGCCCGTTAGTGGAGGACTCGGCTAGGAAGGCTAGTTATAGGTGAATTCCCAGTTATACGGGTGAGGGGGCCGATACATCCCTCAGCGCTGTAAGACATTGTGTAAATAAATACGTGTGCCTTACTATGGTGTCCACGCGTCTTCAAGAGTACTTCATCTGGCGTCAGAAGAACTAAGAACATGGACACGCGCCAATCAGCTCGAGCCAAAGTACAGCAAATGGAAGACGCCGCCGAAATTGTCGAGCCCGAGATGGCTCAACAAGACAACGTGCAGCCGGGGCCGGACGCGTTCTTACCGGAGCGTCGGCATGAAGAGGAGCCGCGGACAGACGACCTGAGGCTGGCTCACGAGAGGCTGGCTGAACTGCTCTACGCCGCTGCCGCCACGCTAGAAAACATCACATGGCTGGGGGCTGGTGGTCCACCGCGGGGCGAGGGGAGCCGGCGTCCGGAGCGCCTTCCCGCCATTTCCGAAGATTCAAACTTCGAATTTCCCGCCATCGACGCGGCGACCGCTAGGGGCGTGGCCAACCTCAACCTGGGGTCCGACATCGGCCGCGCTGGGGCTGCCGCGTCAACGACGGAGGAGGGCGCGTCATCAAGGCTGCGACAGGCGATACCATCTGCCGTTCGCGCCGAGACACAGCCGAGTCGGGGAGACAGCAGCCCACGGGACTCCACGGCAACCGCTGCGCTGCACCAAAGGCTGCCTCCGCTTAAAGAATTCGTGGGCGCAGAGGGCGACTGGGGCGGCTTCCAAAGACGCTTCCTCGCCCACCAAGAAATGGCCAAATGGACAGACGCTGAAGCTCTCAGCGCGCTGCCGGCGCTCCTCGACGGCGACGCGCTCGCCGCCCTCACATCGGCGCCGAAGGAGAAGCGCTCTACGCTGCCGATGGCGCTGCAGCTGCTGGCCGGAGTCTACGGGCCTTCCGCGGAGTGTAGGCAGCAGTTCTACGACCGCCAGCGGGGCACGAAGGAGTCGCCGCTGGCTTACAGAACAAGCCTCCTGGCGTTGGCCAAGACAGCCTTTCCTCGCATGGACGAGGACGGGGTCGACGCCATGGTAACTGAGAAAATCCTCCTGCTAGCAGACGACCTGGACATCGCCGTCGTGGCACAGGAGGATACAGAGATGACTTCTCTACAAGCGGCGCGACTCCTCCACGCCAACTTGCTGTCGCAGCGGCGGAAGGCCAGCAGGGCAGCGGCTGGGCGTGCGGTGGCGGCAGCCACCCTCCCGGCGGAGGAGGTCTTCGCCGTCAACCACCGTCGGCAGCAGGGGACGGGAGCACGGCCGGGCCGGGATGGGTCGAGCCGCTTCGACCGTCCGTCATCGCCGCCGCCGCTTCCGCGCTGCTTCAACTGCGGCGTCCGGGGCCATGTCGCCTCGGGATGCCGCTCTCCCCGACAGCGTGGGACGACGCCTCGCCAGGACGCCGGGCCTCCTCCTCCTCCCAAGCTTCATCAGCATGATCCGGCGAGTCGCGACACCACACATGTTTGGCCAACACACACACCTGTCGCACACTCTCGCATCGCAACAAATGGGGGGACGACGTCGCATCGCGACGGGCCGGCGCGTACCACTGTGGGGACTCGAATTGAGCCCGGGCAGTGGTCCGCGTTGGCCCATCGCGTTGTGGCCGCATCGTCAGGGTCGTCGGCCGTCGTGGGACTTATTGACGGGGTTGAGGTACGCATCCTGGTTGACACGGGGGCATCGGCGACCATTATTTCCGAATTGATTTACAACATTTTGCCTGTCCAAAGCCGTCCCTTACTACCAGTTAATGTCCCATTCTATGCGGCGAATGGGGGCTCCCTGGGTATTATTGGACAAATTCGAGCGCAAATTTGTATCGGGGATATCAAATTATCAGGCCCGATTTTTGTTTCCTCCTCACTGGCGGTTCCGTGCCTGCTGGGGACGGACTTCTTGGGTAAAATGCCGATCCGTATTTTAATAGACCAGGGATGTATTGAGCTCCCGTCGGGACGGCGCATGGCGTTTTTACCCTCCCCTTCGGTGATTCGGACGGCGTTCGTAACTATACCAGCGTCCGTCGTCGAAACCGTTCGTGTGCCGCCGGGGGCTCAGATGTTAGTACCTCTAAAACTTCGTCGGCCCTTCGCAGAGGGTATCGGGGCCCAGGGGATCCTGTTGGGACCGTCTAGGGCCGGGGTTAGTGGACCGCATTTGATTCCGGCCCTGACCGTTGTGAGGGGAGATGGGGACCCTTTCATCGCGGTCCTCAATGTGGGATCGCAACCTGTTGTGGTTCCTCGAGGGACGGTGCTTGCGCACGCGACGCCGATGCCCTGCGAGGAACCAGTTGCGAATCATGTCGGCACCACCACCCGACTGCACCCACATTCGGACAGCGATGACGGGTGGCTCGACGCGCTTTGTGCGGGATCGACGGACCTGTCAAATTCAGAGCGCCAACAGCTTAGATCACTACTGCAGGAATTTTCCGACGTTTTTAGTCGAAATAAATATGATTTGGGTTGCACTCATCTGCTGCGTCACCATATTGACACGGGTGACAGCGCGCCAATTCGCCAAAATCCGTTTCGGTTGAGTCCCGCCGAAAAGGACCATGTCAAATTGGCTGTGGATGACATGTTAGCCGCCGACATCATTTCTCCCTCTACCAGCCCTTGGGGAGCGCCGATCGTCCTGGTTAAAAAGCAGGACGGCTCGTTGCGGTTTTGCGTTGATTTTCGGCGCCTTAACAAAATCTCGGTTGCCGACGCATACCCGCTCCCACGGATGGACGAATCGCTGGACGCCTTGGCGGGAGCGCGATTTTTCTCCACGCTGGATTTACTTTCGGGATTCTGGCAGCTTCCTCTGGATGATGAATTGAAACCTAAAACTGCTTTCCGTACACCGCACGGCCTGTTCCAATTCAACCGGTTGCCGATGGGCTTACACTCAGCGCCGGCAACCTTCCAACGTTTGATGGAATTGGTTTTGGCTGGATTGCAATGGGAGTCGTGCCTGATTTATTTGGATGATGTTATTGTCTTCGCTAAAACTTTTGACGAACATCTCCAGAGGTTGCGGGCGGTTTTCCTAAAGATGCGGGCTGCTAATTTGAAGTTCAAGCCCCAAAAGTGTCATTTGTTACGCGATTCCGTGCGTTATTTGGGGCACATCGTAGGGCGCTCGGGTATTGCTACCGATCCCGCCAAAACGCAGTGTGTCAGCTCCTGGCCAACTCCCACCACGGTGGGAGAGGTCAGGAGTTTCGTCGGCTTCGCGTCATATTACAGACGGTTCGTCGCCGACTTCGCAACAATTGCCAAACCCCTACACGCATTAACATCAAAGGGGGTTCGGTTCCACTGGGGTCAAGAGGAGGAGGCTGCTTTTTGCTCCCTTCGGGACGCCTTGGTAAAAGCTCCTCCCTTGATCTACCCCGATTTTTCAAAGCCGTTCCTGCTCGACACCGATGCGAGCAACACGGGTATTGGGGGCGTGCTTTCCCAGGTGGTTGACGGCGTCGAACGGGTGGTTGCGTACGGCAGTCGGGTGTTGTCTCAAGCAGAGCAAAGATATTGTGTTACCCGCAGAGAACTGTTGGCAATTGTCTATTTCATCCAACAGTATCGCCCATATCTGTACGGTCGGCGTTTCACCGTCCGCACAGATCATGCGGCACTGCAGTACGCCCTGCGAGTTCAACAGCCATCGGGACAATTGTCCCGATGGTTGGAGATCCTCCAGGATTTTGATTTTGACACCACATACCGTAAGGGCATCCGCCACACCAACGCGGACGCTCTGTCGCGCATGCCAACCACCTCGGAATGCGCGTGCCTCCTGGGGTCGGGACGTTGCAAACCAGCAGGGGACGGGTCGGTTCCGGGCCTTGCGGCCGCCGCCGACAGCGGGACAGTTGTTCTGAATTCCATTGAACAACAAGGGAAAGATTCCCTGCTGGGTTTGCACATTCAGGAATGGGGGCGCCTCCAGATGGAGGATACCTCCCTCTTTGCGTTGCGTCGTCGCGCCGGGGAGGCAGGGCGGGGGTCGGGTGATGCCGACGCATGGGAAATGCACGGGGGGTTGCTGTTGCACTGGGACGGAAAATCCCACCGACACCGGCTGGTGGTCCCTTCGGGCTTACGGGGTAGGGTGGTGTGGGCTGCTCATGAGCGCCTCCTCCACCTGGGTACCCAAAAGACCCTCGCCTTGCTCCAGCGTGATTTCTTTTGGCAAGGCATGACAAGGGATGTCTCTGATCTGTTGGCTTCATGCCCGCGGTGTGCACAGCGAAAACCACCAGCGTGAGAATCTAACCCGCCCTTGCAGTCTATCAGGGTCTCCAGAGTAAACGAACTTGTCGCGCTGGATATTCTGGGCCCATTCCCCGCCACCCCTAGGGGAAACAGATACTTGTTAACCGGGGTCGAGTATTTTACGCGCTGGCCTATGGCCTGGCCCCTGGCCAATCAGTCGGCAGCAGCCATCGTCGACGCCTTTGTCCAAGGCTATGTCATGGACAAAGGTGCCCCGGAGCGGCTGCTGACCGACCAGGGTAGAAATTTTTCCGGAAAACTCCTCCAACAGGTTTGTGAGCTCCTAGGAACGAAAAAGATTCGTACTTCCCCCTATCACCCGCAAACTGACGGGATGGTCGAGCGTCTGCATCGTACCATCTCGTCTATGTTATCACAGCAGGTTTCGGACTCACAGACTGATTGGGACTTGAAAATCCAAGGGGTCTTGGCAGCATACAGACTGGCCCCCCATGCTGCAACGGGATTTTCGCCATTCTTCCTCATGTATGGGCGCGACCCTGACCCACCCATTCGGGCGCAGCTGCAGATCCCCACACCACTGGGTAAAACTACATTAATTGACCATGTCAAATTCAACCTTGAAAAATTGACTGAGGCACGGGATGCTGCCATGTTAAATTCGGAACAGCGTCAAAAAGCAAACGAGCGCCTCAGACTGGGTCGCGCGCACGTGCTGCAGTGGAAGCCGGGGGACAGAGCATGGCTGCACTGCCCCCAGGTACCGCTCGCAACATCCCCTAAACTGGCGCGGCCGTGGAGGGGGCCTGTAGAGGTGGTCGAGGTTCTGCGGCCTCAGTGTGTTCGCATCAAATGGGGGAAGCGCCGGTGGTTTGTGCACCCCTCGAGGCTAAAACCATTCGTTGCGGTGCGAGGCCCCACTCCACACACGCGTGGCCAAACATGTGGGGGGTCGGCCGACTCAAAGGGTCCGTCCTCACTGCCCTCGCCTGACGTGTCGCCGGCTGTCCCACCCACAGGTGCACCGGGACTGACGAGCTCGCACCCACCTACTGCTGCGAGGGATGCCGAGGGTCTCGCGACGTCAGACGCGGACTCTATACAAAATGAACAACCGCCACCGGCGGGTTCGCCACCCGGGATTGCCCCGTGTGACGGGCCTGCAGCAAGGACACGCGCAAAAATGCGCAGACTCTTATAATGCATTGGACGAACACTTTATTCTCTTACGTACGGTTGCGTGGTGCTGCGTCGGTGGGGAGCTCCTACCACATTTTTTTTGTTGTGTTGCATGCGTGCTAGGAGTTCCCTGCTAAACCTGTATATACGTCGCTCTTACGGTATTCGTATTTATTCAGGGGGGGTGCGTCGGATTGTTCCCTTCGGGGTTGTGGGTTTTGTTGTTGTTGTTGTCGTTGTTGTTGTTGTTGTTGTTGCTGTTGTTCCCTTCATGTTATCGTTAAAAACGTTTTTTTAAGGCACACGCGGGGATCCAGGGGTTAAATAACTTTTATTGAAGTTGTTGCAGCCGGGACGGCTGCGAGCTGTACAGGGGGGGGTGATGTAGGGCTGTTACAGAGGGGCTGTTTGTGTAGGGCTGTTTGCATGGGAGCTAACGGATAACAAACACAGTTGGCGGGGACTCCGTGAGCACACGGGGTGGTGCCCGCAACGACGTCCGCACTGGACGGCGTGAGGGGGGTTTCGATCCTCTAGGGGGGTATAAAAAGGGATGAGCCAGAGAGCTCGGGGTTGAGTCTTAGAGTAGTTAAGGGAAGAAGGAAGACCGGCCAGATAGGCCCTGGACTCCCCCTGGGACGCCGCCCTTGTAAGGGCAGCGCAGGCTGGAGCCAGTGGCGTGGTCCCGGAACCAGAGTTAGTCCTCTGGGATTCCGGGTACCGTAGCCCGACTGACCAGTGTCGGGCCAGACAGCCTCCCCTAGCCCGTTAGTGGAGGACTCGGCTAGGAAGGCTAGTTAGAGGTGAATTCCCAGTTATACGGGTGAGGGGGCCGATACATCCCTCAGCGCTGTAAGACATTGTGTAAATAAATACGTGTGCCTTACTACGGTGTCTACGCGTCTTCAAGAGTACTTCACATATTTGACTGTACTCATCATTCACCCTCACCATTCACCACTCACAACTCACCCTTACCACTCATCCTCACCACTCACCACTCACTATTCACCATTCACCATCACAACTCACCACTCACCAATCTCCCTCACCAATCTCCCTCACCACTCACCCTCACCACTCACCCTCACCACTCACCCTCACCTCGCCACTCACCCTCACCACTCACCAATCACCACTCACCCTCACCACTCACTCTCACCACTAACCCTCACCACTAACCCTCACCACTTTCCCTCACCACTCTCTTTCACCACTCACCACTCACCCTCACTACTCACCATTCATCCTCACCAATCACCACTGACCAATCACCACTCACCACTCTCCACTAACCCTCAACACTCAACCTCACCACTCACCCTCAAAACTAACCACTCTCTCACCACTCACCCTCAGCACTCAGCACTCACCCTCACCACTCACCCTCACCACTCACACTCACCACTCACCCCTCACCGCTCACCACTCACCCATCACCACTCACAACCGCCACTCACCCTCACCACTCACCCTCACCACTCACCCTCACAACAACCACTCACCCTCACCGCTCACCACTCACCACTCATCCTCACCAATCACACCCTCACCAATCACCACTCACCCGCACTGCTCACCCTCACCACTCACGCTCACCTTCACCACTCACCCCTCACTAATCACCACTCAGAACCGCCACTCACCCTCACCACTCACCACTCACCCTCAACACTCACCCTCACCACTCACCCTCACCACTCACCCTCACTACTCACCACTCACCCTCACCAATCACACCCTCAACAATCACCACTCACCCTCACCACTCACCCTCACCACTCACCACTCACCCTCACAACAACCACTCACCCTCACCGCTCACCACTCACCCTCACTACTCACCCTCACCACTCACCACTCATCCTCACCAATCACACCCTCAACAATCACCACTCACCCTCACACTCACCACTCACCCTCACCAATCACACCCTCACCGCTCACCACTCACCCTCACCACTCAACATCCCCTCACCACTCAACCTCACCCTCACCACTCACCCCTCACTAATCACCACTCACAACCGCCACTCACCCTCCCCACTCACCCTCACTACTCACCACTCATCCTCACCAATCACACCGTCACCAATCACCACTCACCTTCACCACTTGCTACTCACCCTCACCACTCACCCTCACCATTCACCCTCACCACTCTCCCTCACCACTCTCCCTCACCACTCACCAGTCACGCTCACCACTCACCCTCACTACTCACCACTCACCCTCAACACTCACCCTCACCGCTCACCACTCACCTTCACCACTCACCCTCACCACTCACCCTGACCACTCACCACTCATCCTCACCAATCGCACCCTCACCAATCACTGATCACCCTCACTGCTCACCCTCACCACTCACCCTCACCACTCACCCTCACCACTCACGCTCACCCTCACCACTCACCCCTCACTAATCACCACTCACAACCGCCACTCACCCTCACCACTTACCCTCACCACTCACCCTCACTACTCACCACTCATCCTCACCAATCACACCCTCAACAATCACCACTCACCCTCACCACTCACGCTCAACACTCACCCTCACCACTCATGCTCACCACTAACCCTCACCACTCACCCTCACCACTCACTAATCACCTCTCACAACCATCACTCACCCTCACCACTCACCCTCACCACTCACGCTCACCACTCACCCCTCACCGCTCACCACTCACCCATCACCACTCACAACCGCCACTCACCCTCACCACTCACCCTCACCACTCACCCTCACAACAACCACTCACCCTCACCGCTCACCACTCACCACTCATCCTCACCAATCACACCCTCACCAATCACCACTCACCCGCACTGCTCACCCTCACCACTCACGCTCACCTTCACCACTCACCCCTCACTAATCACCACTCAGAACCGCCACTCACCCTCACCACTCACCCTCAACACTCACCCTCACCACTCACCCTCACCCTCACTACTCACCACTCACCCTCACCAATCACACCCTCAACAATCACCACTCACCCTCACCACTCACTCTCACCACTCACCACTCACCCTCACAACAACCACTCACCCTCACTGCTCACCACTCACCCTCACTACTCACCCTCACCACTCACCACTCATCCTCACCAATCACACCCTCACCAATCACCACTCACCCTCACTGCTCACCCTCACCGCTCACCACTCACCCTCACCACTCAACATCCCCTCACCACTCAACCTCACCCTCACCACTCACCCCTCACTAATCACCACTCACAACCGCCACTCACCCTCCCCACTCACCCTCACTACTCACCACTCATCCTCACCAATCACACCGTCACCAATCACCACTCACCTTCACCACTTGCTACTCACCCTCACCACTCACCCTCACCATTCACCCTCACCACTCTCCCTCACCACTCTCCCTCACCACTCACCAGTCACGCTCACCACTCACCCTCACTACTCACCACTCACCCTCAACACTCACCCTCACCGCTCACCACTCACCTTCACCACTCACCCTCACCACTCACCCTGACCACTCACCACTCATCCTCACCAATCGCACCCTCACCAATCACTGATCACCCTCACTGCTCACCCTCACCACTCACCCTCACCACTCACCCTCACCACTCACGCTCACCCTCACCACTCACCCCTCACTAATCACCACTCACAACCGCCACTCACCCTCACCACTCACCCTCACCACTCACCCTCACTACTCACCACTCATCCTCACCAATCACACCCTCAACAATCACCACTCACCCTCACCACTCACGCTCAACACTCACCCTCACCACTCATGCTCACCACTAACCCTCACCACTCACCCTCACCACTCACTAATCACCTCTCACAACCATCACTCACCCTCACCACTCACTCTTACCACTCACCCTCACCACTCACCCTCACAACAACCACTGACCCTCACTACTCACCCTCACCACTCATCCTCACCAATCACACCCTCACCAATCACCACTCACCCTCACTGCTCACCCTCACCGCTCACCACTCAACCTCACCCTCACCACTCACGCTCACCACTCACCCCTCACTAATCACCACTCACAACCGCCACTCACCCTCCCCACTCACCCTCACCACTCACCCTCACCAATCACCACTCACCCTCACCACTCACCCTCACCACTCACCCTCACCATTCACCCTCACCACTCACCCTCACCATTCACCCTTACCACTCTCCCTCACCACTCTCCCTCATCACTCTCCCTCACCACTCACCCTCACCACTCACCAGTCACGCTCACCACTCACCCTCACCACTCACCCTGACCACTCACCACTCATCCTCACCAATCACACCCTCACCAATCACCAATCACCACTCACCCTCACTGCTCACCCTCACTGCTCACCCTCACCACTCACCCCTCACTAATCACCACTCACAACCGCCACTCACCCTCACCACTCACCCTCACCACTCACCCTCACCACTCACCCTCACTACTCACCACTCATCCTCACCAATCACACCCTCAACAATCACCACTCACCCTCACCACTCACGCTCAACACTCACCCTCACCACTCACCCTCACCACTCACTAATCACCTCTCACAACCGTCACTCACCCTCACAACAACCATTCACCCTCACTACTCACCCTCACCACTCA
The DNA here is from genome assembly GCF_015708825.2 of Lethenteron reissneri. NCBI lineage: Eukaryota > Metazoa > Chordata > Hyperoartia > Petromyzontiformes > Petromyzontidae > Lethenteron > Lethenteron reissneri. The sequence goes on along the minus strand of NC_083842.1, from coordinate 526,270 downwards.
TCCTCACCAATCACACCCTCACCAATCACCACTCACCCTCACTGCTCACCCTCACTGCTCACCCTCACCACTCACCCTCACCACTCACCCTGACCACTCACCACTCACGCTCACCCTCACCACTCACCCCTCACTAATCACCACTCACAACCGCCACTCACCCTCATCACTCACCCTCACCACTCACCCTCACCACTCACCCTCACTACTCACCACTCATCCTCACCAATCACACCCTCAACAATCACCACTCACCCTCACCACTCACGCTCAACACTCACCCTCACCACTCATGCTCACCACTAACCCTCACCACTCACCCTCACCACTCACTAATCACCTCTCACAACCGTCACTCACCCTCACCACTCACTCTTACCACTCACATTCATCACTCACCCTCACCACTCACCCTCACAACAACCACTCACCCTCACTACTCACCCTCACCACTCATCCTCACCAATCACACCCTCACCAATCACCACTCACCCTCACTGCTCACCCTCACCGCTCACCACTCAACCTCACCCTCACCACTCACGCTCACCACTCACCCCTCACTAATCACCACTCACAACCGCCACTCACCCTCCCCACTCACCCTCACCATTCACCCTCACCACTCACTCTCACCACTCACTACTCACCCTCACCACTCACCCTCACCATTCACCCTCACCACTCACCCTCACCATTCACCCTCACCACTCTCCCTCACCACTCTCCCTCACCACTCACCAGTCACGCTCACCACTCACCCTCACTACTCACCACTCACCCTCAACACTCACCCTCACCGCTCACCACTCACCCTCACCACTCACCCTGACCACTCACCACTCATCCTCACCAATCACACCCTCACCAATCACCAATCACCACTCACCCTCACTGCTCACCCTCACTGCTCACCCTCACCACTCACGCTCACCCTCACCACTCACCCCTCACTAATCACCACTAACAACCGCCACTCACCCTCCCCACTCACCCTCACCACTCACCCTCACCAATCACCACTCACCCTCACCGCTTACCACTCACCCTCACCACTCACCCTCACCATTCACCCTCACCACTCTCCCTCACCACTCTCCCTCATCACTCTCCCTCACCACTCTCCCTCACCAGTCACGCTCACCACTCACTACTCACCCTAACCACTCACCACTCACCCTCAACACTCACCCTCACCACCACCACTCACCCTATTCCCGTCTTAAAAACGTACTTACGTGTCGCCAAGTATGCTTGAGGGTGATTGGTGATTGGTGAGGGAGAGTGGTGAGGGTAAGTAGTGAGGAATAGTGGTGAGGGTGAGTTGTGAGGGTAAGTGGTGAGGGTGAGTGTGAGTGGTGAGTGGTCAGTGATAGTGAGTGGTGAGTGATAGTGAGTGGTGAGGGAGAGTGACGAGGGAGAGTGTTGAGGGTGTATACATTTTTTGCCTATGATGACAGCAGTACATGCTGACGTTTTGTATGTTAAATGTAAAAGCTAAATGTGTGAATGTGTGTGTCGGAAATGTTAAGCAAACGTGGCAACACGTATGTATATTAAACAGGAATAGGGCGATTCTAATGGAATCTACAACCTTCGATGATTCCTTTGCGCGATTCAAAGAATCGATTCCTGGCGCGTAGGAGGTTTCCATGTTTAATTACAGAGTTTTATTTTCATTGGTATGTTATGTTTTAAAGTTTTCAGGAGTTTTTAATTATATTTTTGCTCCGGTCAACGCCGGATATTTCCCATTCGTAGCAGTTTATATCGACTCTATAACTAACTCAGTGGCGGCTCCTGCAAAATCTCTCAGGGGGGGCAAATGTCTGGATGATTGATAAGGATAAGGTCCACCCATGTAATGGATAAATTAACAGCTTAAGCATGTAAAGGCAACTTCACTTCTTTAATATTAATGAAAAATAAAGTGACTCTTACAATACATCTTGTTTGTTTATATACTCACTATTAAAACAAACCACTCAAGTTTATTTTATTAAAGATTCCACTAGGTAGCGATAAATTATATTGTTGGATGAAACGTGCTTACGTATGATGACGTTAGCACGTATGATGACGTAAGCACGTTAGGGCTTGCCCTCCCGGAGCCATAGAGAATGCATTGGAGCGCCCCCGTTCGAAAAAAAACATCTTTGAATGTAAGTCTATGGGGCCACTCGGGGCGATTCTCAGCCGGAGTGAAATCGCCCCAAAAGAGGCGGTACTCCACAGAACGTGACATGACGCTGATTGGACTATATCCAGAGGCTGACAGTGACGGCTAGCGTGACTGTGGTTGAATGACATTGGTGGTGCGTCGCCCAATCGCCCTAATGAAGAAACCGCCCCTGAACTAACTTATATTTAACGGGAAAAGGGCGATTCTAAATGAATCTACAACCATCGATTCCTTTGCGCGATTCAGAGAATCGATTCTTGGCGCGGTCGGTTTTACATTTTAAATTACACAGTTGTATTTTCATTGGTATGTTATGTTTTAAAGTTTTCAGAAGATTTTAAATGTATTTTTCCCCCGGGCAACACTGGGTATATCGAGTTTATACCACAAAGTTGTCGCCTGAGACGTGTGGGGTGTCGAGGCCTAGTACCGTGCAGAGCCTCCGGCCTCGCCTAGATTGCCCACCCGGCCTAGGCTGGGTGCTTTGGCCGTTACCCCCGCCCCCGCGCTACAATAATACTGTCTAATCGCTATAATTTTATTATCTACCGACCCTATGATAGTAATTGCACACATTGGGGTGGGGGGGGAGTGAAGAGGACGTGAAACTTTGATGAATTTACCTCAGCGTCGCGTGTTAATGCGTGTGCATATTTTTAACGGGAATTAAAAATGGCGTCCACCCTGTTGCTGCCCGTTGCCAGGGGCCAGCCGCCCGTTGCCAGGGGCCAACCGCCCGTTGCCAGGGGCAACCGCCTTCCCGCATGCCGGTCGGCAATAGTAAATAAATAAAATAAGAGAAATCGCACTAAATCGATAATCGGTCCGATTTAAAGTTTAGAGACGAAAAATTGGAAATGCCTAAGTTTACCGCGGAGCCGGGGGCGTGCCCACCTGCAAAATTTAATCTCGGCGAACCCCACGTTCCGAGAGCTAAATCCCCCGGAAGGGAGCGTACGCAGTTGGACAGACGGACGGACAGACAGACAGACAGACAGACAAAAAATGAATTATATAGGTTAGATAGCCCTGTAAGCCATTCGGCTCTTGAATCGGGTGCAACAGCAACAAACAAAAAACAAACAATGCGCTTCTGTGGCCGTCTGGAACGCTCTTCCTTACGATATTAGGAAGCCACTGGGGCTATGCACTTTTAAATCTGTATTGAAAACTAATTTCTTTAGAACTCCCCTTTTCCTGATGATGACCGCTTGTGTTGCGATCGAAACGTCGTGTTTTTTTTTTCAGGCTACAGTCTACATTATAGACTGCCAGTACACTCACCAAACTTAATAACCAGGCTACAGTCTACATTATAGACTGCCAGTACACTCACCATACTTAATAACCAGGCTACAGTCTACATTATAGACTGCCAGTACACCCACTCCGATTAGAACCAGGCTACAGTATTATTATTTTTATTTTTTATTCACTTTCTTTTTTAAATAAGTTTGTTTCTATCTACGTGACTTGACCGAAATAACCAAATACTTTTATTTAGAACTACTTTTTATTTTAAGTTTGTTGTCCTTCCCCATCACCTCCGATTAGCACGGTTGATTAAGTACGGTGCAAAAGAAGTTCAACATACACACAAAGACAAAGATCCCCCGTATAGCCTTAACAGACTGTTGGGGCAAGTCCTGTTATGGAGCACCTATGAAGGCCGGCACAGCACACGAGGGGGTGGATGGCCAGTACCACACCCGGCCGCCTTTGTCTCCCTAGTGGCGATGTTTACACACCGCACCAGGTACTCATTTTGAGGCTGAGTCGACCACACACAAATACGTGAGTGATCCCCACGAACTGGGTGACATTGGCTAACAGAGCTGCTGCACTGCCCGGGGAGGGGGCACATTGTCCGTGTCGGTGTGCCCAGAGTCAAGCAGCAGGCGCGGCGTGAGGCGTGAGTGGTGCAGGGAGGTTCCACAGAGAGGCGGCTGGTGGCCGGGTGGCCTGCACCGCGGCAGGGCGCTGCTGGGACCCTGCTGGGCTCTCAGGCGACACGAGCTGATGGCCTCGTCCCAGTTCAAACTCCCAGCCCATGACGCCACCGGCACGATTTGAATACGAGGTGGAACTGAAAAAGAAGACATTTAGTATGAGAGAGTTATGGAGGAAATCGTTTGAGTGGATAAAGTAAAATGATTATCGTGCTTATGATGGTGTCATTTGTGTGGCGTTATTGTAATAAACAATCACACATGGATCATCAGGTAATTCACTGACGTCACGCCGGGTTTATAAATGCACCAAACATCGCGGGCTGTCGGGTCGTCCTTGGACACGTGAACGCGCGAGTGAACCAAGTGAACCATTTTACTTGTACACCGACACCACAGTCATGGACATGGCAGCCACAAGAGGCAGCCCTCGTGTGCACGGCAATTGATGCGCTACTGAGTGCTCCCTGCTACCACTCTTGTCCCATTTAAACTCATTTTGCACGTCCGGGAGAATTCTAGAAAAATAATAATTCGAATAGCATCTACATTAAAAATATATTATGATTGTTTAGTTCAATTGCCTATTGCGCTTCTATGCTAAACAGCATTTACATCGATATTTGCCTTGCAGCAACCACCTTCATATATCTGATGTCGGATCGCACAGTCAAAGCCGACTCGAGCCTGGTAAGCGCTCGGATGGGTGACCACAGCGCTTCCCTGCAGTTCTAAATGAGAGACGATAAGGGTGGTGAAGTGCGGCACTAAGTGCACCCCACATACAGATCTGGTCCACTGACTGGATTGAGTCTGTCGATTGATCCATCTGCGCAGAGCTTTGAGAGTTTGTTCCTCATCTGCGATGGTTTTCGCCATGTCACATACAGTGCCTATGGGAGATAATCTGGGTATCTGGTTCATTATCAGGCGGTACATTCCGCGAGGGGTATTTATAGCACATCGCGCGCGTTGATTCACTGCACGGAAACCAGGCGTACAGATAAAGTTCGGGACTTTTTCTACACTCGTGGCGTTGTTTGCCGCGAGTGTACCCATCATACGTAGTGTGTGGGTGTGTGTAGGTGCGGTTAGCACGCTGCCCTAAGATCGATGAACACCAGTGACGATTATCTGAACAGGTCATGGGCCTCCCCAGGTCGACTCAGCCTCAAATGAGTATCTGGTGCGCTGTATAAACATTGCCACTGGGGAGACAATGGTGGTCGGGCGTGGTGCTGGCCACTAACCCCCTCGTGTGAAGTGCCGGCATTTATAGGTGCTCACTAACATCACTTAATCCTAGAGTCTGTGAAGGCTATACGGGTGAGGTGATCTTTGTTTTTGTCTCTGTATATTCGTCTCTGTTACTCACACGTCCAGAACCCGAATAGTTATCCGCAGGTGCCAGACGTTACGTCACTACTCCTATTACCCACTATTTTCACGGATAAGAGGAGTCATGCGGCAAACTCAACCTGTTATGCATGGGTACAGATACAGAATGAGGCTGCATGATCTCCCTATGTACCTGTATACAAGTGTATGGTTACATATACACAGTGGATCTGCATGATCTCCCTTATGTACCTGCGTACAGGTGCGTAGCCCTGGCGAGTAATATCTAACCCAGTCATGCCCTCCACCATTGCTTAAACAACCCACATTGACCAGCGTGGTGAAGTATAGTCAAATAACCCCTATGATCAACATGGACTGGAGAGGCCTTCTGTGGTATCATCCTAACTTGTGTAGTTTGTGAGGAAGAAGCCACAGTGGTGTTCCACGCGTGTTATACAATCCACAGCTGGATGAAGGCCTCCCATATGCCATGTTGTCATTGGGATTTTGACTATTTTGACTATACTTCATTGCACTGGTCAGTGTGGGTTGTGAAGGAGACTCAACTGAGTTAGGAGCTTGTTTACAGAGGCAACCACGTTACACATGATAGCTCATCGAAGTGGTTTAGAACCCCTTGTGGGAATCTATAGCTGCCAAATAATGTACACGTGTTTCTAAATAATTTACACGTGTGTTTCTAAATAAATTACACGTGTTTCTAAATAATGTACACGCGTGTTTCAAAATAATGTACACCCATGTTTCTACATAATGTACACGTGTTACTAAATAATGTACACGCGTGTTTCTGCATAATTGCCACGTGTGTTTCTACATAATGTACACGTATGTTTCCAACTAATGTATACCCGTATATTTTAAATAATGTACACGTGTTTCTAAATAATGGACAACCGTGTTTCTAAATAATGTACACGTGTATTTCTAAATAATATACATGCGTGTATCTATATAATGTACACGTGTTTCTACATAATGTACACGTGTGTTTCTACATAATTGTACGTGTATTTCTAAATAATGTACACGTGTTTATAAATAATATACACGTGTGTTTCTAAATAATGTACACGTGTTTCTAATTAATCTACACGTGTGTTTCTACATAATGTGCACGCGTGTTTCTAAATACGAAGGGTAAAACCTGAGGGCCAGGAGAACATTTCACGCCACCACCACGAGGAGAGAACAGATCAACCTCATCAGAGCAATGACGAGGCACACTTTGTATCAGAGCATATTGGGAAATTAGAGAAAGCCATTGACTTAAGAGAAGCAAGTGACTTGTGCAGGACACGTCACTGGAGGGGATGATGGCCGGTGGTCGAGACTAATGATGGCGTGGCAGGTAAAGGACGCCTGAGAAGATGTCCACCGTGGCCACAGAGCAATGAATGGGTCATGTGCGGGACCTGTATAGATTGTGGCATCACAAGAGCATGATATATGGTGACGGATTGGGGAGGTGTCCATGTTGCAGTGAATAGGTCATGGCTGATGGTGCATCTTGATACAACAATCCTTGAGCTTGGTGAGAGTCTCACACAGCACGACATGGGTGTTGTACTCCTGCCGGTAGCGCTGTCTCCTGTCTCCTGCCAGGTTCGCCACTCCGTCAGCGTGCTGCACCATCGCTTGGTCGCGGTAGAGGAGCCAGGCTTACACTGAACGCGTTCGTGTATTGTGGATAAATAATTGTGCACGCATCACGAGTCACGGCAGCGGTCGTCATCTCGCAAGCCGTCAGTCATGCAGCTGCGAAGGGCCATGCTGCCATCTGTCTGTTGACATCAACAGCTGAACGCGTAAAAAAAAGAGGGGAAGAGAGAACGAGGAGAGGGAGGGGAGAGAGAAGAGAGAGGGGAAGAGAGAGGGAGGAGAGGGAGGTAGGAGAGGCTTTAAAGTCCAGTAAACATCTCATGTATTGAAAACGCCATTGGACTCGCTCTTTGTTTAACATTTTCCCTCCCCAAGCGGGGAGGTGCACCATTCCCGGAGGTACTGCAATACCGGGTTGATGCGCGGAGTGGACGGAGCAAGCCCCTATTCCATCTCCTAGGAGAGGGAGGGGAGAGAGAAGAGAGAGACAATTTTCGTGAAATCTTTCATTTAAAAAAGGGGGGGGGGCATATAAAGCAAAGCATTGAAAAATAAACAAGAAAAACGAAATGATGAACGAAGCAAAGTGCCGACTACACCGAGCATCTTCTTATTTCTTCTGATGGTAAAAAAAAGAACGCGTCGTCCACATCATGATCCCAACAGAGGTCCCGGCATCGTGAGATGAGGGCTCCGGTATGGGAGCCGCCAGCAGGGATTGGCAACGAGCACCGCAATAGAAAGGGAAATAAATCAGACGACTGGACATGGGAACTGTGTGATGTGAACCTTGCCGCTGGGTTTAAATATCTCAGCAGGTCCTCATTCACTGCAGACAATGTTATTTGAAACAACACTCACAGATGTTACTGGGCAAAGACCCGGACTTGCCCCGTCTACTGTGTTCAAGCCCTTTTGTCAGTCCACTGCTGGATGAGGGCCTTCCCACGCTGTGCAAATAGTGGAGTTATTTGACCATACCTCACCACGCTGGTAATGCGGTTTCCTAAGCAACATTTATCGAAAATAATAGCAGTTATTAAAGTAAAAAAGTGAATTGGAAAACGGGATACGAGGTGGCTCGTGGAGGTCCAATGCCCCATCGTGAACAGCAGTGCCCCCAATTCATAGCTCCTTGGGGGGGGGGGGGGGGGCTGACGAGGTACTCAACTCCACGCTAAGGAGGTAACCACGGCCAGAGCCACTGATGCCACTTCACCTCACCATCGCCTCCTGCCTCGCAGCAGTCTCCCAGTTGACAGCTGCCCTCCCAGGTCTCTTCCAACCGCCTCGCGTATTCTACTTTGTACACTGCTGGAGGAAACATGACGCGTCTTGCGTTTAACCTCCATAGCTTTAACATTCAAATATATATAATAGGTGGCGTTTCAGAAAATGGCCCGTCTGCATAGCACATAAATCTAGCGCATCACTCGCCATTGATGTTCGCCGTGACCGGATATCAAACTTCGGTGGGCCGAGTTTGTAGCACAGTGCACGAACACCTGGCATTCCACATTGATCAGAGATGTGGACATCAAATAAAAAAATGGCGAAAAATGTAAGTGCTGAAAACAGCATGGGAATATTTATGCTAAGAATTACACTAAAATACACAGCAAGAGGAACGCATGCATTCAAGAATATACGCAAGTTAGTGACATCATATTGACTGTGACGAATGGTAAGTGGGTTGGGCAGGATGTGCTGCTGGAAGTGATGGGTCGCTGGTAGTCGAGGCTAATGACGGAGGGACAGCCAAGAGGTCACGCGCCCGAGAGGACACCCACCATGAGGATGGGGCCACGAGTGCAGCTCGTGTGCAGGTGCTGCTGGGTTGATGCTGCGCAGGTTGAGAGGCGGTAAGTTTGGAGGGCTTCGTCCAGCAGTGGATTGACCGTGGTTCATTATGGTGACGCGCTAACAAAAACGAGTCTGAGCACGGATCATTATTACCCAGGAAAAATTCACTCAGTCACGTGCCTCGTGTCAGAAGCATCCTGCCAAGTTTTCGCAGGAGGGGGCCATCATTGCTATGTAGAATCCCAGTGCACAATTTGCGAGTAACATTTCACATTTGGAAAACTTTTCTGACATGATGCCGGCAGGCAGTGGTCTACTCTTGCGATTGACATCAGGGGAATTTCAACGCTCACCGTGAAGCAAACAGCGCATGTGTCATGGTCAATAGACCCGCGGTGTTAATGAGGACGGCCGCTCGATGTCAACCGTGAAGCCCTGCAGCAAGTGGAGAGCGCTGCCGCCAGGCCACGTGACAGTCACATTGCTGCACGGCGCCGCGACCCGGAGCATGGAGACCCCCCCGCAACCCGGAAGCCCCGCCCCCCTCAGGGCCACGCCCCCTGGATCCTCCCTCCAGACTCGGCCCCTCCCCCCAGCAGCGCGGCACAATGAGCCGCTCGGTGCTGCCCCATGCGCTGCTGTTCTCAACTGCAGCGAGGGCGTGGGGGCTGCTGCTGCTGTTGCGAGAGCCGCCGTCGCCGTGCGGCAGGGCCCATGCACGTGGTGGCTGCACGCGGCTCTTCGTCATTGTGCGTGGCGACGGGCCCCGTGCCGCTATCGCCGGCATTGCTGGGAGAGTCGCCAAGGCAGCTGCGCGCCCAGCCGCTGTGGCGAGGCGCGAGCGACGGAGGAGCCAGGACTCTTGACTCGGGTGTGGTCACTGCGGACCCTCGCAGGCGTTTACCAAACGCACCCTTGGTTTAGGGGGTCGTGGCCTCCCTCGGCGTCCTTCATAGGCACGGCCAACTCAGCTGGAACGTGCCCGATCCTGCCAGATATCGGAAGCGAAGCAGCGTGGACCTCGGATCGCGCTTCGACGGGCAAACACCGCGCATGGAGCAGGTGCAGGGGGCTGTGTGGGCAGCAGAGGGCAGCGCGGCAACGTCCGTTGCTCTCTCCTCCCTCCGCCTTCGCCACCCCGCACTGACCAGCGTGGTGCAGGATGGTCAAATATGGCGATCCTCACGGCTGGCACGGCGTGGGGAGACCCTCATCCAGCAGTGGAGTGACAACAACAGGATGCCCATATACACGTTCCCTTGCACTGTGCATAATTTGGAACCTGCACTAAATTTTCCTTTCATCGTAATCTAAAGGTTGGACAGCCAAGACGAATCGGCCAGAGAGCGGCCGCAGTTGTGTCCAGTTGATGCTGAATGAGTTGTATCCACGTCACAAACAACGACCATGACATTGAAGTTCGTGTCCGATTCCCAACTCTCATATCAAACCCTCGGAGCAATGGCACGAGAGTGTCCATACTTCTGTGAGCATGAGATTTGTATGTGAACATGTTTCATCATGGCGATTTTTAGTTTGTCAAATGTTGTACTGGACGTCTGTAAAAAAAGAGCTGTATACCTCATCGGAATCCTCCAGTATAACTACATATTATGATTCTGTATGTACGTTGAAAGCTAATCAACACTATTGGTTACAACTGGACTCTGCATGATGAAGATTACTCAAGCAAGCACTGAGACAGGCTGACTCGGATGAGTTTCTTATATTCTGCACAGACACATGACACAGCAGGAGGAACACGCGGCTTGTTTCACTCAGCCGCGCCACACGGCTGGGACGCTGGGTGCGTGTTGGTTGAGTCGAGTCTCAGCTTCTCCCAGCTCTGACGGGCGTGGGGCAGTGCCCACTCCCACTGGGGGTCCTGAGCCAGTGGTGAAAACTCCACATTCCTATTGACGAGGCCAGTCTATCCATAATATAACACAGCTGCCCAGAAGGTGGTGCTTATTTTATCTGTCCCAGAGGGATGATGAGCTCAGCCTACCCGTGACTAATTGGAACGAGCAGACTGAGACAGCGGCTCTTCCACAGAACCCCCCGGCTCTCAGTGTTTATTCGGGGGGGGGGGGGTACTAGAGCGCGCCTCACCTTGGTGAGTGTGAGTGGGGTGAGGGGGAGGAGTGTAGACGTGGGGCCATAGAAGTACTGTACAACAGGTGATATTGTTACTTTTGTCGTGACTACAGCCACGACTGTGAGTGTAGACATTTAAATGTCTCTGTGGGTCGCGCCAGCAGCAGCGCTGGAGGGGCGCCGGGTGCCCCGATTGGACGCGCTAAGGGCACGTGACCGAAAGTGGGCCTAGATTGGAGGAGTCAAAGTCATGTGACCGGAAGTAGGCCTCGATTGGAGGAGTCAAGTGCACGTGACCGGAAGTGGGCCTCGATTGGAGGAGTCAAGGGCACGTGCTGAAGCGGTGCCTCGATGGGAGAAGTAGCCTAGTTAAGGACGTCCATGCAGCGCACCGAAACCAGGCAGCGTCTGTCTCATTACATTGCGTTGACGAAAGACAGAGACAGCGCACGTTCATGTGTGTATATAGACAGATAGACACACACGCGATGAAACATTCAAACTTGTGAGCACGGCTCCACTTTGGTTTAGTGGTGTTTACCCGTTTCACCAGCAGCAGCTATGGGAAGCAAACACGCAGCTGCGCTGATTGCTGCAACAAATCTCAACTCATCGCGCGTTCAACCAGTCTCTAGATCACCCCTCTGAGCAAACATCACGACTGTGTTTGGCACGATCATGATCAACAGCAAATGTGAAATAAATAAGAATGACGTGACTCATTGTTGTGTCACCGGCCACAGAAGTTGCAGCAGCTACTGGGGAAGGTTTCATGTTAAAGGACAGAGCTGAGACACGGGCAGACTGCGCAGCTTCAGGGCGCCTGTTGGGGGCAGCGACACCGCGAGAGGCCGGGCAACTCGGAGTCTGCCTGGGAGAGTGGCACCGCGGATGTAACTGCGCGCCGCACCCTGGGGCACAGCCCTTGAGCGTTGCCGTCTGCGGGTACGTGGCCGCGTGGCGATCACCGCCAGCCTGGCGTGGCCACAAACACAAAACGCGCGAGCATTGCAACAAATAAACAAAGATGGCGTGGTGCAGGCTGCTTTAGTGTAGCAACACAGCCATTCCTTATGAAAAATGTCTACTTTACAAGTTTTAAAATGTTAAATGAATATATAATATACATTGTGTAAAGAGCAGAAACAATCACGATTATCAATGTCGTTGGAAATCGCCGTCTCACATTTTCTCGTCCTGCTCCATACAAACTGTTAAATCACGAAGTGCGATGCGCGTTGCTGATTGTTCACTTACGTTGAGCGCTGTCGTTAAAGGGAGCGCCGTTCACAGTTTGGGTCAAGCTGAGACCGCCTCCACTTCGGGTTTGGTGATATCACAATAACCCAAGCAGCGTGCTGGCCAGCAGATAGGCTGGTCCCTGCCATAGGGATGTGAAATTTCCATTGCGAGCTCAGGTCCGTTAATGGAGTAGAGCACCACCCAATGCTTGTTTGAGCAGGACGACTTTGTTTTGTTTGAATGGCCATTGTGATTGTCAATGAGCTGCAGCAAAGCAACATAATTATATTGGATAGCGAGCAGCTAAGATGCAATAAACATCACGGTTTCCCAATGTTTAAGGCGAGAGACAAGGGGATGTCTATCTGTCCAAAGAGACATTTGTTTTCACAAAATTACAAAACCCTGAAGCAATCCCTACAAAACGTGAACGCAACTTTTACCAACATTTCCAGATTGAAAGATTTTGATAAAAATTGGCAAAAATAATTCACAAAAGGTGTTCTGCCTCACGGCAGGTGTGGGAGTGTGTGTACACAGGAATTTCCTGTCTGGATGTAGAGTTTGGTCACGTGACAGGGTGTCAGCCATTACAGAGTACAAAATGGTGGCACAAATCGCGTCTCGGTGAAGACAGGTGCATCTATTCATTGTGGGACTTTAAGCATTGTCTGTAAGTTCGTTTTTCGTCTTACAATACTGGGAATGCTGTTATAATGTCAGAATGCCCGTTATAATGCTGTAAATGCCTTTATAATGCTGTGAAATTGTTATGATAAATATGAGGCCTAGTTAACAACGAAGCCTGCCTCTTGCCTTATTGTGAATGTGACTTGTAATTGAATAAGTCGAGTCAGATTTGTACCCATGTAACGTTATTGCTATCTTGAGAGCAAGGATGACAAAATATCTCATCCACAGTTCAGTTTTATGTATAGTGCTGTACATTTAGGCTGCAGCATGGTGATTACACGATGTGCCTTTATTTAACACAGTTGCTTATTCTCTTGTATAGCTATTCAGTACTAATGTAGGTGCCTGGTCCATCCAGGATCTATTGTTGAGTTTCATGTTAGCTAAGACAATGTGATGATGCTGTAGCGTTCATTCATTGTTTTGATATTTCCAAGTAATAACAGATGCTGTATTTGTGCTGTGTTTTTCCAGCAGTTTTACCTCGTTCATTTTATTAAATTCGTTTTGAGTCGGATGTTCACCCTGGCTCTGAAGGTTTATTGAACCAGAGGTTATCTACTTGGATAGTGGTGCAACGCAGCGCACAGCGAGGCCGAGACAAAAGGTATTAAAGCCGCACCAACAAGGTTTTTTGATACAATTGTAGTTTAATAGCGCCAGCTGTTGGACAGCAGCGGCAACTGTGGTGGACAGATAGTACACATGCTGGTTAGGGTGTGCACAGTGTGTTGGCAGAGAGAAGGATCTAGGGTAAGGGTCACAGAGGACCCCATCTGGAGGCCCCTGGAATCTGCTAGCGGGTTCGAGAAGGGAGGCGCGGTGAGGGCAGAGCCAGGCCGCGCTGGTAGCATAAAAGGAGCCGAGAGCGGGGGCTCCAGGCTGCCGGTTCAGGGAGTTGCTAATCGTCTCCGCTAGAAATTGCGCTACGAAGGATATTAGTTGGCTATCTCAGTCAGCGCCATCGGTGTTAGACGGCTATTGTTGTGTACAGGCTAAGCTAAACTACTGTGGAGAGTGTGTGGACGGGACCGTGGAAGTTGTTAATAAAGAAGGTGCCTCCTAGAAACTCTGTCTCTGAATTGTTGACACTACACAATGATATAGCCCCTAACAGAGTGGAAGCTCTATTGATGTACACATGGCTTGTCACCTTGTTGCTGTCTGGCGGTCCCACAACACCCGATGGTGTCACCTGTGGCAGAGCCCTCAAATTGAAATGCGCGATCGAGGCTACCGTGGGGTTCCTGAGATCGACTCGAGGCAGCGTGAGAATAGCGGCAGTGAGGGGGAGACGGAATCGCCGCTTCTGTGAGATTCGAAGAGCCGATTGTGAAGCACGTGGCGGGCATGAGAACGGCTCCTGATGCCGCGAGAGTGCGAGCCGACTGCAAGATGCGTGGAGCAGGAGGCCTGGTGCCCTCTAGGAGGCTCTCTGGAAATCCCTCCAGGGGAGGCTGTTCCCCTCCAGCACATGCATTACCAAATACAGAGTTTGTATAATTTGCCCAGTTTTTTTTCACATGTACAAAAATGTTGTTAGCTGGATAATGTTTTCCAGAATCGATGTTGATCGATGCATGACATTCCTATCATGTACAGCGATGAGTACCCTGCGCAGAGACTTACAAATATGCAAAAAATCGAACTTATTTAAAGTGGGTTATCATTCAGAACATATTCATAAATGAGTCGCTGTAATGTGGGCTTTAGGTGCATATTGATCAAATCGCTCTCACTAAACCGGTTTGGTTCTCACCATTGGAGCCTCATTTGCCAGTAGCAAAATATGATAATTGTTTTTTTACCCTTTTATCTGGCAACAAAACTGACACCTTTTTTACAAGGAGTCATGTTTGCATTGACCACAATACCTGCAGTTGAAATGCAAACAAAAAACATAACTCTGATAATGTATGCACTGTTTTTGAAATTGATTGGTCCACACCCGAGACAGCTTTCTTTAGAGCCTGGTCTCACATGGTGTTAGACCAGATTACGCCAAAAGGCGCACGTGTCAGTTTTGTTGCCAGATAAAAGGGTAAAAAAACTATTATCGGTTTTGTTCTCCTCGGTCTCTGCACTGAAATCTCCGCCAGGTTAGGGTCGCGCTGCTTGATCCCTTCCCTCATCCAGCGCCAGCAGCAGCAGCCCCAGCGCGGGCGAGCGGCCCCCAGCTCACACAGCCGCTAGGACTACGGCACTACCCCTGCAGTAGCACCACGCGTGATTTTCCTCGCGCTCCAAATATTACGCGACGCGTTTGATCGACATTGTAAAGAAGTGGCACCGTGATGCTGCTCCATGGTGCTATCTGAAGGCCCTTTCTGTGAATAAACATTGGCGATGAGGAGTCACAACGGGACATTGTTTAGCATTCTGATTAAAGCGAGGATTGTGATTAGACCGTTAAGCCTATTAGAGATGAGGTTAAGATGACATGGAGGGTTATGACGAGGCTTAGGGATCAGGGCTCGGGTTATGACTATGGGAAAGGTTATACTGGTAGGAACGAAGTGAACCAGCCTACAATAGATTATATCGTCCGTCCGTCCGATGAACGATTAGGTGTAGCAACATCGCCCCCTACTGCAAACACTTGGCATGACCCTACAAAAACCTTTAGACTCAGTGAGGCTTTCCTGGCTAAACAAGTGTAACATTCCCTTATAGTTCCCTGAGATAGCTTTCAATTAAAACATTTAAATTAATGAGGCTTTCCTGGCTAAACAAGTGTAACATTCCCTTATAATTCCCAGAGATAGCTTTTAATTAAAACATTTAAATTAAAAATTAACTCACAGCAGCCTAAAGCCTACAGCTAGGCCTAAGGCCTAGAACTAGGCCTCAAACTCTCCCTTCGTATCGTACCCCCGCGTGTGTGAAAGGGAGTTTAACAATGTTACATTCCTTGAAGTTTTTAAATAGAAACATTTAAATGTAAAGCTTTTACGTAAATAATAAAAACATTTCAATTAAAAATTAACTCACAGCGGCCTAAAGCCTACAGCTAGGTCTAAAGCCTAGAACTAGGCCTCAAACTCTCCCTTCGTATCGTACCCCCGCGTGTGTGAAAGGGAGTTAATGTTTAACAATGTTACATTCCCTGATGTTTTTAAATAGAAACATTTACATTTAAAGCTTTTACATAAATAATTAAATCCTTTAAATTAGAAATTAACTCACAGTGGCCTAAAGCCTACAGCTAGGCCTAAAGCCTAGAACTAGGCCTCAAACTCTCCCTTCGTATCGTCCGATTAGGTGTAGCAACATCGCCCCCTACTGCAAACACTTGGCAGGACCCTAGAAAAACCTTTAGACTCAGTGGGGCTTTCCTGGCTAAACAAGTGTAATAATACATTATGTTTATATTCTTTGGTTATTCGTTCCTACCAGCCCACCCCGCAGGGTCCTGTTAACGTTAAAATGCTGCTAGGCAGGGTCAACTAACCCTCACGACCCGTACCAGCATAGAGAGGCCCTCATCGAGTTGTGGATTGGCACGCGTGTTTCTGCATAATGTACACGTGTGTTTCTACATAGTGTACACGTGTGTTTCTACATAATGCACACGCGTGTTTCTAAATAAATTACACTCGTGTTTATACGTAATATACACGTGTTTCTACATAATGTCACGTGTGTTTCTAAATAATTTACACTCGTGTTTATACATAATGTACATGCGTGTTTCTAAATAATGTACAGGTGTGTTTCTACATAGTGTACACGTATGTTTCTACATAATGTACACGTGTGTTTCTACATAATGCACACGTGTTTCTAAATAATCTACACGCGTGTTTCTACATAGTGCACACGTGTTTCTACATCATGTACACGTGTGTTTCTACATAATGCACACGTGTTTCTAAATCTACACGCGTGTTTCTACATAGTGCACACGTGTTTCTACATAATGTACACGTGTGTTTCTACATAATGCACGCGTGTTTCTAAATAATCTACACGCGTGTTTCTACATAATGCACACGTGTTTCTAAATGTACACGTGTGTTTCTACATAGTGTAGACGTGTTTCTAAATAATCTCCACGCGTGTTTCTACATAATGCACACGTATTTTTACATAATGTACACGTGTGTTTCTACATAATGCACACGTGTTTCTAAATGTACATGCGTGTATCTACGTAATGTACACGTGTGTTTCTCAACAATCAACACGTGTGTTTCTAAATACGGAGGGTAAATCCGGAGGACCAGGAGTTCATTCCACGCGACCACCACGAGGAGAAAAAAGTGAAACCTCAAAGCTATGAAGAGGCACACTTTGTATTAGAGCATATTGGGAAAATTGAGAAAGCCGTTGACTTAAGAGAAGTGACTTGTGCAGGACACGTCACTCGAAGGGGTAATGGCTGGTGGTCGATACTAATGATGGCGTGGCAGAGAAATTAATTGGTTCATGTGCGGGACCTGTATAGATTGTGGCATCACAAGACCATGATATATGGTGACGGATTGGGGAGGTGTGCATGTAGCAGTGGATAAGTCATGGCTGATGGCGCTTGGTGAGAGTCTCCTGTCTCCTGCCAGGTTCGCCTCGCGCATTCTACTTTGTACACTGCTGGAGGAAACATGACGCGTCTTACGTTTAACCTCCATAGCTTTAACATTCAAATAGGTGACGTTTCAAAAAATGGCCCTTCTGCATAACACATAAATCTAGCACATCACTCGCCATTGATGTTCGCCGTGACCGGAAATCAAACTTCGGTGGCCGAGTTTGTAGCACAGTGCACGAACACCTGGCATGCCACATGAATCAGAGACATGGACATCAAATAAGAAAATAGTGAAAACATGTAAGTGCTCAAAACAGCATGGGAATATTTATGCTAAGAATTACACTGACATACACAGCAAGAGGAATGCATGCATTCACGAATATACACAAGTTATAGACATATTGACTGTGAAGAATGGTAAGTGGGTCACTGGTGGTCGAGACTAATGACGGAGTGGCAGCCAAGAGGTCATGCGCCCAAGAGGACACCAACCATGAGGATGGGGCCACGAGAGAAGCTCATGGCCAGGTGTTGTTGGGTTGATGCTGCGCAGGCTGAGAGACGGTGACACTTTGGAGGGCTTTGTCCAGCAGTGGATTGACCGTGGTTCATTATGGTGACGCGTTAACACGAACGAGTCTGAGCGCGGATTATTGTTACCCAGAAAAAACTCAGTCACGTGCCTCTTGTCAGAAGCGTCCTGCCAAGTTTTCACAGTAGGTGGCTATCATTGCTACGTAGATTCCCAGTGCACAATTTGCGGGTAATATTTCACATTTGGAAAACTTTTCTGCCATGACGCCAGCAGGCAGTGGTCTACTCTTGCGATTGACGTCAGGGGATTTTCAACGCTCACCGTGAAGCAGACCGCGCATGTGCCATGGTCAATAGACCCGCGGTGTTCATGAGGACGGCCGCTCGATGACAACCGTGAAACCCTGCAGCAAGTGGAGAGGGCTGCCGCCAGGCCACGTGACAGCCACATTGCTGCACGGCACCGTGACCCGGAGCACGGAGAACGCCCCCCCCAATCCTGGAGCCCCGCCCCCAGTGCACCGCCCACCCTGGATCCTCCCCCAAGACTCGGCCCCTCCCCCCAGCAGCGCGGCACGATGAGCCGCTCGATGCTGCTTCTTGCCCCATGTGCTGCTGCTCCCGACTGCAGCGAGAGCGTGGGGGCTGCTGCTGGTGTTGCCTGGCAGCCGCGAGAGACGCCTTGCGGCAGGGCCCATGCGCGTGGTAGCTGCACGTGCCTTTTCGTCGTCATTGTGCGTGGCGATGGGCCCCGTGCCGCCATCGCCGGCACTGCTGGGAGAGTCGCCAAGGCAGCTGCGCGCCCAGCCGCTGTGGCGAGGTGCGAGCGACGGAGGAGCCAGGACTCTGACCTCGGATCGCGCTACGTCGGGCGAACCCCGCGTATGGAGCAGGTGCAGGGTGCGGTGTGGGCAGCAAAGGGCAGTGCGGCAACGTCCGTTGCTGTCACCACCCCGCACTGACCAGCGTGGTGCAAGATAGGGGTCGGCACGGTTTGGCTCAAACCACCAAACCGCGGTTTGAACCGAACCAAATCGGTTTGGTTTGGCTCTGTTTGAACTGGTTCGGTTTGGTTTGGGGCTACGAAAACCGACTCGGTTTGGCTCGGACAGGGTGGAACCGGCTCAAACTAGTTTGGTTGGTTGTAAAGGCGACACGAAAGGACATGCTGTAGTTGCCTTTGCCTGCGAATTCACTTTGCAATTGCATCTCCATGGCTCGAGCGGCTCAAGACGGCGCCATCCCCGGCGGCTCCAGCATCACAAGGTATCTCATCCACGACGTGGAAGAGACCAAACACGCCGGTAGCGATGAGGAGCCGATGGCGAGCGAACGTGAGAGCCCGGACGCCATGCGCGGCGACACGCGGCAGAGCCTCATGCGCACCCTCGGCGCCGCAGCGCTGCAGACCGCGACGCAGCCCAAGCCCAAGAAGGCCCGTGTGTCCCGAGCGCTGTGGCACGACGAGTACTTTGAGACGAGCCAGGCCGCGGGCGACGTGCAGAGCCGGACCTGCAAGATCTGCACCCTCCAGTACGCGGGCTCCACCTCCTCGGGCACCCGTATCAAGCATCTCAAGACCCATGGGATCGTCGACCCCGAGTCGCCCACCGTCGTCACGTCGCCGCCGACGGGGAAGGGTTTGCTCGTGCAGTCCAAGATGGCCACGCCCATGTCAGCGCACGCGAGCAAGGCCATGGACAGCTTTGTCGCCGAGTACATCGCGACGAGTGGTCTAGGCCATAAACACGTAACATCGGATCCCTTTACGACTCTTCTTCAACGAGCTGCCCCAGGTTACGAGCCCAAGTCTGAGCGCACGGTCAAGCGCCGCATGCTCGAGATGTATGTCGTCCTCAAGCTACTCATTCTACAGTACTTTACTACTTTTGGCTCTTGCGTCTCCTTGACCTACGACGGTTGGACAAACGACGCCATGACCGGCTTCTTCTCGGTCACCCTCCACTGGATGGACCCGGCGTCGTTCTCCATGTGCAACTGCATCATTGACTTCTTTTGGGTGGCCCCGGGCGAAGGCGTGGGCAAGCGCATGGCGCAGCGCCTGCACGAGCTGCTCGACGACTTTGGCGTGTGGCCGCGCCTGCTCGCCGTCGTCACCGACAGCGGTTCTGACGCCGTCGCATCCGCCAAATCCCTCACGCTCCCCGAGGGGAGCAACCTGCGCTCGACGTGCTGCTTGCGGTGCATCGCGCACTGCGTCAACCTCGGCGTCAAGGCCTCATTCGGCGCGTTCGAGACACTGCTGCGCAGCCTCCGCGCGACGCTCGGCGCTATCCGCAAGAGCAAGACGAAGAGGGCGGCCTACACGTCGCTCGCGCGGCACTACCTCAAGTGCCCGCTGCAGCCGCCTTGCCTCGACGTGGTCACACGTTGGGGTAGCACGTACGTGATGCTCACGGCGTCGCTAAGGCAGCGCCAAGTGATCGACGCCATCTGCCTTGAGCCCGGCTGGTCGCGGAGCCAGGCCGGCTTGTCGGACGAGCAGTGGGAGCAGGCGGCGCTGCTCTGCCAGTTCTTGGAGAAGCCGGCGGCCATCTCCGATGCCATGGGCGCCGAGGAGTACTGCACCATCTCGAACGCCATCACGGCGCAGGAGGCTCTCTTGAGCCACTGCATGACCCACCGCCCGAGTCCTCATGTGGTCGTGAGCTCGGCCGCCGTGACCATCTCCGACTACATGGTCAAGTACAGCGACCTTCTCTCGTCCGAACCAAGCCGCGTCGCCCGCTTTCTCGACCTGCGCCACCCCAAGCCCGCGGCCTCGAGCACCGAGTACAGCAATATCAAGGACATGATGACGGACATTCTCAACCAGCGCTACCCAGCGTTGACGACGGACGCGGCGCCGAAGGCGGCGCCGCATGGCGGCATTAACATCCTCTTTGACATGGTCTACGCGCCCAACGCTCACGACGGCGCCGCCTCCGAGGTCGACCGCTTCCTGCTTGAGCCGACTCAGGACCTGAGCATGGACGTCGTCGAGTGGTGGAAGCTGTACGGCGGCAAGTACCCGCGCCTACGACGCGTGGCCCTCGACTATTTGCCTATCCCGGCGTCGTCCGTGCCCTCCGAGAGAGCAAACTCGGCTGCCAAGCGCTCCTTTCTCGACCGACCAAACCTGCACAAGTGCACGTTCAAGGCCGAGATGTGTGTGCGCTCGTGGGCGCGGATGTTGCCTAGTGTTGGGGTTTCACTGCCATTGAACTACCACACTGCGTTCAAGGACATTGGGCGTGCCAAGCTTGAGGAGATGGCTGTGGACGACATCGTCGTCCAGTACTTGCTAGTGAATCTCAATATGAAGAAAGCCTGCGTAGAAATTAGCGATTAATACACTTGATATTTGTGAAGTATGGGAATTGACGGCAGGAACTTCTTGACGGGTAACACACTTTTTATTAAATCTTTACGTGTCACAATACAACGTGTGGTCTTCCTTCTTCCGACGACACACTCCACTAATCTCGTGTAAACTCTAGGCCTCTGGCTACACCCGATACACTTGACTCGTGTAGACCCTATGCCTCTGGCTACACACACTACACTCGACTCGTGTAAGCCCTATGCCTCTGGCTACCCAATACACTCGACTCGTGTAGACCCTATGCCCTGGCTACACACAATACATTCGGCTCGTGTAGACCTATGGCTACACACACTACACTCGCCTCTGGGTTACACAGAGTCCCGGTCCCCTTAGGACAGCGGGGCTAGGTACCGCAGGGCTCTAGGTCTTCATCCCCGTCTTCATTCTTCGCTGGTTACACACTCCCTCACGCCTGTGTGCATCCCCTTTTATAGCCCCTGCTCACGAGAGGCGGAGCTGATGCGTACTTCAGCATGAGCATCGCTCCTTAATGAACCAATCACGACGCACTCTCTCTACGATCCGGTTTCCCCAGCGCGTGTTAACACTCCTCCACCAATCCCACCGCGCTGCCACCCGGTCACTCCCTCTCAGCACGTCACCGGTCCACAGCCAATCAGTACCCCGTAACCCACGACCCCGCGCTGACCCCTGATCCTCCACCGTCAGCGCACGTCACCACCTACACAGCCAATCATTACGCGCTGGCATACGATCTCTAATCCCAGCGCGTATCACCTCTACATCTGTATTGAATGCGAATATTGTTTGCCGCGCATCTTTTCGGTTCAAGCCAACTCAAGAGGTTTGGTTTAGCTTAGTTTGGTTTGGTTTTGGTTTGGTTTGGTTCAGTCGTCGCTGGTTTGGTTTGGTTTGCTCAATTTGAAACCAGTTTGAGTCGGTTCAAACCGTGGGGAGGCCCTCATCCAGCAGTGGAGTGACAACAACGTTCTCTTGCACTGTGCGACATTTAGAACCTGCGCTCAATTTGCCGTTCATATTCATTCAAAGGTTGGACAGCCAAGACGAAACGGGCAGGGAGCGGTCGCAGTTGTGTCCAGTTGATGCTGAATGAGTTGTATCCACGTCACAAACAATGACCATGACATTTAAGTTCGCGTCCGATTCCCAACTCTCATCTCAAACTCTCAGAGTAATGGCACGAGAGTGTCCATACTTCTGTGAGCATGAGATTTGTATGTAAACATGTTTCGTCATTGCGTTTTTAGTTTGTAAAATGTTCTACTGGACGTCTGCAAAATATATTTATAGCTCATCTGATTCCTCCAGTATAATTACATATTCTGATTCTGTATGTACGTCTATAGCTAATCAAAACTATTGGTGACAACTGGATTCTGCATGAAGATTACTCAAGCAAGCACTGAGACACACTGACTCTGATGGATGAGTTTCTTGAACTCTGCACAGACACAGCTGACACAGCAGGAGGAACACGCGGCTTGTTTCACTCAGCCGCGCCACACGGCTGGGACGCTGGGTGCGTGTTGGTTGAGTCGAGTCTCAGCGTCTCCCAGCTACGACGGGCGTGGGGCAGTGCCCACTCCCACTGGGGGCCCTGAGCCAGTGGTGAAAACTCCACTTTTCTATTGACGAGGCCAGAATATCAAAGACAACCACTTCTAGCTGCCCAGGTGGTGCTAATTTTATCTGCCCCAGAGGGATGATGAGCTCAGCCTGCCCGTGACTGTATTTGGAATGAGCAGACTGTGAGGCAGCGGCTCTTCCACAGAACCCTCCGGCTCTGTGTTTATTCGAGGGGGGGGGGGGGGTACTAGAGCACGCCTCACCTTGGTGAGTGTGGGTGGGGTGAGTGTGGGTGGGGTGAGGGTGGGGAGTGTAGACGTGGGGGGTACTAGAGCACGCCTCACTTTGGTGAGTGAGGGTGGGTGGGGTGTGGGTGTAGACGTGGGGCCATAGAAGTACTGTACAACAGGTGATATTGTTACTTTTGTAGTGTCGTGACTACAGCCACTACTGTGAGTGTAGACAGTTAAATGTCTCTGTGGGTCGCGCCAGCTGCAGTGCTGGAGGGGAACCGGGTGCCCCGATTGGACGCGCTAAGGGCACATGACCGGAAGCGGGCCTCGTTTGGACAAGATGAGGGCACGTGACCGGAAGCGGTGCCCGATTGGACGAGTTAAGGACACGTGGCCAAAAGCGGTGCTTCGATTCGACGAGCTAAGGGCACGCGACCGAAAGTGGGCCTCGATTGGGGGGGCGGGTCAAGCGCACGTGACCTGAAGCGGTGTCTCGATTGGAGGAGTTAAGGGCACGTAGCCGGAAGCGGGGAGCGCCGGCTTGATACAGCAAGGGGCGGGGGCCATGAGACAAAGGGGGGGGGGGGGGCGTCAGGGGAACTCGGGGCTCGTGTCGGGGATCACGAGTTAATAGGCGCGTGCAGAGTGAGCAGCCTAGGACAAGTTAGCCCCACTTAGGGCCGTCCATAAATGATATCACGCGATTTTGGACGATTTTTACCCCCCCCCCCCATCGTCACACGGTGTCACAAAAAGTCAGACACCACCCTCAAATATGACGTCACAAAGCTCTGCCCCCCCCCCAAAAAAAAACCATGCTTCAAATCGCTTTAAACTATTGTCATTGTAGTGCGTATTTAATGTGGCGCTGCACTCTCATGTTGTAGGAGAAAACATTAAAAAGTATATTTAATGAAGTAGAACGTGTTGTCTATGTATTCAATGTTGCGCATTTTTACGTGACGTCATATTTCTCCCCCCCCCCGTCACATTGTCACAAATGTCCGACCCCCCCCCCCCCCCAGGTGCGTGGCGTAATTTATGGGCTGCCCCTTAGCAACAGAATCTGGTGTACAGTGAATTGTTTAATAAATGGGTTGCCTCCTACAGCAGTGTGTGTGCGCCTCAGTCGACATACACTACACTTTGCCCTCTTATAATCAAAGTGGCATCGCTGCCTATAACACCTATCATGGTGCGGAATGTACGTGCAGTACAGTAATTTGTGTCCCACTGACACAACATCGACCACGAAGTCGAGGGGCCCCGGATGAACATTGAGACTCAACAGTTTTTGGGAGTCTCTCAACGAGGGTTCGAGGGAGCCCCACGGCTTCTGAGAAGCACAAAGCGAGGCGCGCCTCGCGGATTCGAGTCGTCCGCTTTCTGGTGAGACCGCGAGCCGCTGTCTCCATCGCCAACAACGCGGAGGCTCCCCAAGCGGAGGCGTCATGGCCCCTGCTCTCAGCACGTGGACCAGCAGCAGCTATGGGAAGCCAACACGCAGCAGCGCATTCATCGTTGCAATAAATCTCAACTCATCGCGTGTTCAACCAGTCTCTAGATCACCCCTCCGAGCAAACAACACGGCTGTGTTTGGCACGGTCACGATCAACAACAAATGTGAAATAAATAAGAATGACGTCACTCAGTGTTGTGTCACCGGTCACAGAAGTCGCAGCAGCTGCTCGAGAAGGGTTCGTGTGAAAGGACAGAGCTGAGGCACGGGTAGACTGCGCAGCTTCAGGGTGCCTGCTGGGGGCAGTGACACTGCGAGAGGCCGGGCAACTCGGAGTCCGCTTGTGCGAGAGCACCACGGATTTAACTCCGTGCGCCGCACCCTGGGGCACAGCCGGCAGCGTTTCTGTATGCGGGCACGTGGCCTCGTCTAGATTCCAGCCAATCACCGCCAGCCTGGCGTGGCCCCAAACACAAACCGCGAGCATTGCAACAAATAAACAAAGAGGTCGTGATGCAGGCTGTTTTACTGTAGCAACACAGCTATTTTTTACGAAAAAATGTCTACTTCACGAGTTTTAGAATACTTAAATGAATATATAATATACATTTTGTAAAGAGCAGAAACAATTATTCCCGATTATCAACATCGTTGGAAATTGCCGCCTCACATTTTCTCGTCCTGCGCCATACAAACTGTTAAATCACGAAGTGCGATTCGCGTTGGTGATTGTTCACTTTCGTTGAGCGCCGTTGTTAAGGGGAGCACAGTTTGGGTCAAGCTGAGACCGCCTCCGCTTCGGATTTGATATCACAATAACCCAAGCAGCATGTTGGCCAGTGGATAGGCTGGTCCCTGTCATAGGTTTGTGAGATTTTCATTGCGAGCTCAGGTCCATTAACCGAGTAGAGCACCATCCAATGCTTGCTTAAGCAGGACTGTGACTGGTCGTTGAATGGGCATGGTTCTTGTCAATTATATTGGATAGCGAGCAGCTCAGATGCAATACACATCACGGTTTCCCAATGTTTATGGCAATAGACAAGGGGATGTCTCTCTGTCCAAAGAGACGAGATTTGTTTTCACAAAATGCCAAAACCCTGAAGCATTCCCTACAAAACGTGAACGTACCTTTTACCAACTTTGCCGGATTCAAAGATTTTGGTAAAAAATAGGCAACAAAATACATTCAGGAAAGGTATTAAAGCCCCACCTCCAAGTTTTTTTTAATACAATTATACAGCCGTTAATAGAGTGGAAGCTCTATTAATGTACACATGATAATTGGTTCTTTACCCTTCTATCTGGCAACAAAACTGACACCTTTTTGCAAGGAGTCATGTTTGCATAGACCGCAATACCTGCAGTCATAATACAAACAAAAGAACATAACTCTGATAATGTGCACTGTCCTTGAAGTTGATTGGTCCACACCCGAGACAGCTTTCCTTCGAGCCTAGTCTCATATGGGTTGGACCAGATGACGCCAAAAGGCGCACAACTCAAAGACAATGCACCATCAGAGTATGAGAGCTCGGGGCAAGCATCTACACTATGGGGACCTCATTTGCCAGTAAAAATATGATAATTGGTTCTTTACCCTTCTATCTGGCAACAAAACTGACACCTTTTTGCAAGGAGTCATGTTTGCATAGACCGCAATACCTGCAGTCATAATACAAACAAAAGAACATAACTCTGATAATGTGCACTGTCCTTACTGGCAAATGAGGTCCCCATAGTGTAGATGCTTGCCCCGAGCTCTCATACTCTGATGGTGCATTGTCCTTGAGTTGTGCGCCTTTTGGCGTCATCTGGTCCAACCCATATGAGACTAGGCTCGAAGGAAAGCTGTCTCGGGTGTGGACCAATCAACTTCAAGGACAGTGCACATTATCAGAGTTATGTTCTTTTGTTTGTATTATGACTGCAGGTATTGCGGTCTATGCAAACATGACTCCTTGCAAAAAGGTGTCAGTTTTGTTGCCAGATAGAAGGGTAAAGAACCAATTATCATATTTTTACTGGCAAATGAGGTCCCCATAGTGTAAATGTACACATGGTTTGTCAGCTTGTTGGTGCCGGTCAGCCCCACAACACACGATGATGTCACCTGTGGCAGACCTCTCAAGTTGAAATACGCGATCGAGGCCACTGTGGGGTTCCTGAGATTGACTCGTGGCAGCGTGAGAACAGCCGCAATGAGGGGGAGACGGATTCGCTGCGTCCGTGAGATTCGAACCGTTGAGTGTGAAGCACGCGGCGAGCGTGAGAACGGCTCCTGGTGCCGCGAGAGTGCAAGCCGACTGCGAGACACGTGGAGCAGGAGGCCTGGTGCTCTCTCGGGGGCTCTCTGGAGATCCCTCCAGTGGAGGCTCCTTCCTTCACCAGCACACGCATGACCAAATACACAGCTTGTATCATTTGCTCAGTTTTATTTAATACGTACAAAATTATTGTGAGCTGGATATTAGTATTTTCGAAAATCGATGTTGATCGATGAATCGTGACATTCCTACCATGTACAGTGACGCTTACCCTGCACAGAGACTTGCATAGATAACATTTCGTGAAAAGCAAGGTTTATTATCTCTACTTAAACGCGTATTATAACTTAAGTACAGCTAATGATACGTGACATAATGTTAATCTAATACAACCGTATGGACTTACACATTTACGAAAAAATTTAACTCATTTGAGGTGGGTTATAATTTAAAACAAGTTCATAAATGAGTTGCTGGAATGTGGGCTTTTGGGTTGATCAAATTGGTCTCACTAAACCGGTTTGTTCTCGAGCTCTGCACTGAAATATCCGCCAGGTTGGGGTCGCGCTGCTTGACCCCTCCCCTCACCCAGCGCCAGCAGCAGCCCCAGCGCGAGGGAGCGGCCCCCAGCTCACACAGCCGCTAGGACTGCGGCACCGTCTCCTAGCGGTGCCATTACCCTGCAGTAGCACCGCGCGTGAACTTCCTCACGCTCCGACGCGTATGATCGACAATGTAGAGAAGTGGCACCGTGAGGAAGTGATGCTGCTCAATCTGGAGGCCCTTTCTGTGAATCAACATTGGCGATGAGTCACAACAGGACATTGTGTACCTATGTACAGGTGTGTGGGTACAGATACACAGTGAAGCTGCATGATCTCCCTTATCTACCTACATACATGTGTGTGTGAGTATAGACACACAGTGTAGCCATGGCGAGTAATATCTGCCCTCCACCATCCCTTAAACGACCCACATTGACCAGCGAGGTGAAGTAAGTCAAACAACCCCCATGATCAACATGGACTGGAGATGCCTTCTGTGGTGTCATCCTAACTTGTGTAGTTTGTGAGGAAGAAGCCACAGTCGTGTTCCACGTGTGTAATACAATCCACTGCTTGATGAAGGCCTCCCATATGCCATGTTGTCATAGGGATTTTGACTATACTCATTGCACTGGTCAGTGTGGGTTGTGAAGGAGACTCAACTAATCTATTTTATTAAACAGGTAATGTCAACTGAGCTAGGAGCTTGTTTACACAGGCGACCGTCTTACACATGATAGCTCATCGAAGTGGTTTAGAACCCTTTATGGGAATCTATAGCTGCCAAATAATGTACACGTGTTTCTAAATAATGTACACACGTGTTTCAAAATAATGCACATGTGTGTTTCTACATAATGTACACGTGTGTTTCTAAATAATGTACACGTGTTTCTAAATAATGTATATCCATGTTTCTACATAATGTACACGTGTGTTTCTACATAATGTACACGTGTTTCTAAATAATGTACACCCTTATTCTTGGTTCTTTCGGTAAAGTCACGTAAATGGGAAATCATATAATAATACAAATTAAACAATACAATTATCACGACGTTTTGGCCACAACGCAAGCAGCCGTCCTCAGGTGAAGAACAGAGTTGTCGGAAAGACAGCGTCCTAATGAACACTGCTAAGCTTGGCAGCGTATTTTAAGCTGGATGGGAGGAGCAGAGAGCCTTGACAAAGGAGTTTACATATCAACAGAGAAATTTAGCATGTTAATGACACATGCAGATATGGGGTTAGTCACTCCTTGTGGAATGTGTAGGCGGTGTGGGGTCTCAAAGTCATATTCTGCTAGTGTATTATGTAGGATTAGCAGTAATAAAGGAAGGGACACGTGTTTATACATAATGTACACGTGTTTCTAAATGATGTACACGCGTGTTTCTACATAATGTACACGTGTGTTTCTAAATAATGTACACGCGTGTTTCTACATAATGCACACGTGTTTCTAAATAATGCACACGAGTGTTTCTAAATAATGTACATGCTTCTTCTTGGTTCTTTCGGTAAAGTCACGTAGAAGGGAAGTAATAAAATAATAAAAATAAAACATAATAAAACAATTCTCACGACGTTTCGGCCACAACGCAAGCAGCCGTCCTCAGGTGAAAACCAGGTCCGTCGAGGCGACAGAGTCTGAATGAAACAGCACACGAGCTTGGAGCATATATATAAGCTGGGCGCATTGACAAAGGAATTTGCATATAAAAAGGAATTTAGCATATTTATGGGAAATGCAGGAATGTGATTAGTACTGCATATGCATGTGCATTATGCAGGATTAACAGCATCAAAGGGAGCTGCAGTTACTGCTGCTGCTGCAATTGCTGCTGCTGCAGTTGCTGCTGCTGCAGTTGCTGCTGCTGCAGTTTCTGCTGCTGCTGCAGTTGCTGCTGCAGTTGCTGCTGCTGCACTTGCTGCTTCTTAAGGTCTCACAATGGACAGTTGTGGCTGGCTTTACTGGGACGCGATGTGTGCCGCCATCTTGAATTATGTGTGTAATAGCCGACGCCCGCGTGGTTGAGCGGGAATCTTAAATCGCAACTTCCTGGTCACGTGACCAAACTTAGCATCAAAAACAGGAAATTCCTGTGTACATACGCCCCCCCCCCCCCCCCATCTGCCGTGAGGCAAACCCCTGTCGTGAGGCAGAACAATACATATCAATGCTCACAGAAGTATGAACACTCTCATGCCATCGTTGAGCTATACAAAAATAAAAAGAGACCCCACCAACAGCCTCGTCTCCAAAACCAACAACATCATTTCTGCTTCAACCGCATTAATTGATCAGACCAAACAGTTCTCGTTGAAACCTTCTGCAGCCAGGCCACCAAGATTGTACGGCTTGCCAAAGATACATAAAGAAGATACACCTCTTCGTCCCATTGTCTCTACTATCAACTCCCCCACTTACAAACTGGCTCGTTTTTTGTCCGAAATCCTACGGCCTTTCACTGGAAAAACCACCTCTGCAGTACTAAATTCTACTGACCTGGTATCGACAATCAAGGGGATTGCCCTGTCCCCAGACGACCTGCTTGTCAGTTTTGATGTGGTTTCCTTGTTCACCAAGGTGCCTGTGCCTGACACCATCGCAATCATTGAAGACTTGGTTCATCAAGGACTGAATGCTGGGGTACCCCCCCTGGTGAGACACTGCTTAACCAATACATACTTCACCTGGAATGGAACCTTCTACAAGCAAATTGAGGGCACCCCAATGGGCTCCCCCCTATCTCCGGTTGTAGCCAACATCTTCATGGAGAAATTTGAGACGGACGCCATCCAGACTGCCACTCTACGCCCGACCTTATGGAAGAGGTACGTAGACGACACTTTTGTCATCTGGCCACATGGCCGGCCTGCTCTAGACCAATTTCTCGACCACATCAATTCCATACACCCAGCCATCAGATTCACCATGGAAGTCGAAAATGATGGCAAGCTACCCTTTTTGGATGTCCTAATCAAAAGGAGACCTGATGGTTCAATGAGCCACTCTGTCTACAGGAAAGCCACCCACACGGATGCTTATCTAAAACCGGATTCCCACCACCATCCATCCCAGAAGAATTCCCTCATCAAGACTCTATATCATAGAGCCCAATGCATCTCCGACCATGAACACATTTCCAGTGAACTCAAACACGTACGCCAAGCTCTTAAGGCTAATGGTTACTCCGACTACACAATCCGCAAAGCCATCACTCCAACCATCAAGAAGGATCCTGTTCAGGAGCCTTTCAAGACCATCACCTTACTCTACATTGCTGGGGTCACAAAAAAGATCTCCAAAATCCTGATTAAACACAAGATCCAGGTCCGATTCAACACAGTACATAAAATCCGTGATCTGGTCCCGTCTGTAAAAGATGTGGTTCCAGACATACAGTACCCTGGCGTCTACAAACTAAGTTGCCTCTGTGGTAGCAGTTACATTGGGGAAACCAAACGACATGTCTCGGACCGCATCCGTGAACATAAGGCAGACCTGAAACACGGTAGGACAAACACCTCAGCCGTGGCAGATCACTGTTACAATTCAGTGGGCTCACATGACATTGACTTCTCCAAGACAGAGGTTCTCTGCAAGCCATCCGGCTATCATGAGAGATTCGTTCATGAGGCGATCCACATATACAAACACAGAGACAATTTCAACCGAGAAGATGGATTCTGGCTTAGCAATCATTGGAAGGACGTAATAAACCATTTCGGATCTTAACTGATTGTGTTCACGTTTACGGTGACTTTCAGACCGCGTTCCACTCACTGGCATGGTGCAGTGTGCAGAGTAATGTATGGTGTCGTAATTGTATAGTAAACATATAGCAGTGTGATACACATTAGGGTGGGTAGAATAATACATAGTGTTATATTAAAATGGATAAGGCAGCAACTGCAGCAGCAGCAAGTGCAGCAGCAGCAGCAAGTGCAGCAGCAGCAGCAACTGCAGCAGCAGCAGTAACTGCAGCAGCAGCAGAAACTGCAGCAGCAGCAGTAATTTCAGCAGCAGCAGTAACTGCAGCTCCCTTTGATGCTGTTAATCCTGCATAATGCACATGCATATGCAGGACTAATCACATTCCTGCATTTCCCATAAATATGCTAAATTCCTTTTGATATGCAAATTCCTTTGTCAATGCGCCCAGCTTATATATATGCTCCAAGCTCGTGTGCTGTTTCATTCAGACTCTGTCGCCTCGACGGACCTGGTTTTCACCTGAGGACGGCTGCTTGCGTTGTGGCCGAAACGTCGTGAGAATTGTTTTATTATGTTTTATTTTTATTATTTTATTACTTCCCTTCTACGTGACTTTACCGAAAGAACCAAGAAGATGAATCCCTGCAGTCACGAAAGCTTTAAATCGAAAATTAAACAGATCTGTTTTTCCTATTCATGTTGCTTTTTTTCATGTTTATTTACAATACAATATTTATTGTATGTATGTGGATAAATTCATTCTGGATTTCCGGTGACAAATAAGAAACTGATCCCGGATTTTCTTCTGCGTACAGTACGTGTTTTGCTAACAATGGGTCATACTGAGCAACGAGTTTGATCAGCGCGAGAAAGTTTCCAACATTTTTATCCTCATCCGCATTCAAATTTTCCGCGAAAAACTCTGACTGTTGTTTGTGCTTATGCACCAAATAGCAGTTCAGAGTATTTTGCCTTATTAGAGACAGTGGATGCAGTGCTCAACAGAGTGCTGCAATGTTCACGTGGGAAAAACGATGAAGATACCTGGACAGGCATTATTGGGATAAAAGCCCCCCCCCCCCCAGAGCACCTTGGGCCAAAGGTCAGTGATTGACTTTATAGTTGTAACATCGGACCTAAGGCTTATGTTCTGGACACTCGGGTGAAGAGAGGGACAGAGCTGTCAACTTATGACCACCTGATAGTAAGTTGGATCCGATACTTTGGGCACCAACCAGATAGACGTGGAAGGCCCAAACAAATAGTGCAGGTTTTCTAGAAACATCTGGTGGAAGACCCAGTGCAGAAAGATTTAAAGTTCCACCTCCGGGAAAACTTCGACTGCACTCCAGGGGAGGTCGAGGACATTGAGCCCGAGTGGAAGATGTCCAGGACCTCGGTTATGGATGAGGATGCAAAAATCTGTGGCCTAAAGGCAGTTGGTGCCTGTAATGGCGGCAACCCTAGGACCCACTGGTAGACACCAATGGTTAGGGAAGTTGTCAATTGAAGAAGGCTTTCCGAGCCATGCTCAAAAAAGGTCCGACTCGATTGAGAGGTACCAGCTTGCCAACAGCGCGGCGGCTGCAGCAGTCAATGAAGCGAAAGCCCGGACATGGGAGGAGTTTGGAGGACTACCGGGAAGCCTGGCAAACCATTGGATACCTTAGGAGGGGTCGAGGGAACATGGTCTAGGCTGTTTTTAGTAAGGGCGGTGGAATATTGACATCGACTAAGGAGATAGTCGAGAGGTGAAAGGAACACTTTGAGGAGCTCCTCAAACCGGTGTACATGGCCTCCTCTCAGGAGGCAGCCCTGGAAACAGCTGGGGGGATAAGGTCCTTCACGGCTGATGAAATCGCTGTGGTGGTCGAGGGCCTTCATAGCAGCAAACCTGCTGGGTGGACGAGATTCGCTGGACAGTGTAAGAATATGGTGGTTAACATGTCTCTTCAATGTTGCATGTAAGACAGGTACAGTACCTCTGGATTGGCAAACTGGGGTTGTGGTTCCCATTTAAAAAAAGGGGACCAGAGGGTATGTTCCAACTACAGAGGAATCACACTCCTCAGCGTCCCAGGAAAACCCTATGCCAGAATGCTGGAGAGGAGGCTCCGCCTGGTGGTCGAGCCTCAGATTCAGGAGGAGCAATGCAGATTCCGTCATGGTCGTGGTACAATGAACCAGCTTTTTGTATTTGAGGGTCATGGAAGAATGCTTCTTCAGTCTACCTCTGGTTTCTAGACTTGGAAAAAGCATACACCCGTATTCCCTGAAATGTCTTGTGGTAGGTGCTTGGGAGTATGGTGGGCAGGTGCTGCTTTTGTGCGCTATCTGGTCCCTCTATTCCTCGAGTGAGAGATGTGTCCATTTTATTGGTGTTAAATCAAAGCCATTCACTTTGGGTGTTGGACTCCGCCAAGGGTGCATCTTGTCCCCACTCCTGTTTGTGATTTCCTGGGCAGGATATCAAGGCGCAGCCGAGGTATGGAGAGTATACAGTACGGGGGCATAGAGGTGGCGTCGCTGCTTTTTGCAGATGACGTTGTCCTCTTTGCCTCGTCAGTCTGTGATTTCCAGCATGCACTTGAATGGATTGATGCCGAGTGTGAAACGGCTGAGATGATGATCAGCACCTCCAAATTTGAGGTCATGGTTCACTCCTGAGAGATAGTACATCTGCCCTTAGTGGCGGAGTTTAAGCACCTCGAGGTCTCTTTCGCGAGTGATGATAAATAGGAGCAGGAAATCGGCCGACAGTTCGGTGCGGTGTCTGCAGTGTTGCGGGCACTGTACTGTTCTGTAGTAGTGACGTGGGAGCTGAGTTTTTGAACAAAGCGCTCGGTTTACAGGTCGAACTACATTCCCACCAACACATGTGGTCTTGCACTTTGGGTAATGACCGAAAGGATGAGATCGCAGGTACAAGGGGCCGAAATGAGGTTCACTCTCCATGATCGAGTGAGGAGCTCGTTAATTCTGGAGAGCCTCAGGGTCTCCTCTGGATTAAGAGGAGCCAGTTGAGGTTGGATGCCCCCCCGATAGGCTCCCCCTGAAACTCTACCAGGCAAGTCCCACTGGGTGACGACAATAGACCCGGCCCAGGACATGCTAGCAGGACTATGTCACTTGGCTGGCTTGGGAACACCTGGGAATTCCCCAGGAAGAGCTACAGTCTGTCGACAGCAAAATGGAGGTCTGGACTGCTCTACTCAACATGCTGCTGCACGACCCTCACCAGGACAAGTTGATTGAGAAACGAATGAATGAACAAATGTAGCAGAGTGCACAATTATACGTGCGATTCATCACGGGTAAGCTCACACCAACTGTACCTGCTAGGGGTATAGAGAAGCAGTTGATGGCACATGAACACGTGTCTGCTCCCAAGTCAAGACCGTGAGATGTTATGATGTCGAAATATTAACTACCTTGCCTGGTATGCATTAGCTCGTGTGTCAACCTTAAGCCTGACGCCTGTACAGGGTACTTCAAAAAAATGTTAACACTTCCGATAATTTGCAACAATACCACAAGAAATGTGCCTCCGGGCTCTGCAGACCACCTGGAGAAGATTACAGGCATGTGTTGACACTGATGGCGAACAAATGGAGATTCTTGGACTTTTTTAAGCTATTAACATACATTTGTTATCATACTATAGTGTATTATCTGTTCTTTTTCCATTTGTTGCGCCGTTACCAGGGCGCTATATGTTATGTTGCTTGCCACCACGCTCACAGGCCGATAGGGGGCAGCCGGCAGGTTGAGCGGGATGTGTGGCGGTTAACCTCAGGTAACTCCCCTGGGTATCTCGTGACCGGAGGTATAGACCCTAGACCCCCAAGGGGTGGGGGCAGGGGGCTAACAGTTCATTCCCGACCCTTCCAGACACTTCTGGAAGGTCCGAGGGGGGAGGGGCAAGGGGCGGGGTATGCCCCAACTTGCGTATGAAAGCCGGTCCTCTCAACGGGACCGAGGCTCTTGTAAGAGCCGGGTTGTAGTGGACCTGCGGTGAGACCCGTACCCTGGCTAGGTCGGGTCAGCCTAGCCTCCCCTAGGCCCCGTAGCGGAGGACCCGTGAGAGCGTAGCCCCGAGTCTGTAAGCCCCGCTAGAAGGGAGGCTGTACCTCCCTTAGGTTATCGGGCAGAGGCGTAGCTAGGGGGGGGGGCAGGGGGGTACATGTGTCCCCGGGCGCCAAGGTAAAGGGGCGCCAAAATGAGGCTTACAACGTTACATTAGAACTTCTTGCGGCGGGCGCGGCAGCCTGAAACTACTGCACAAATCTACACCTCAACCTAAAAGTTTATATATCCCGCCACACACAGCCTACATGTCATGTAATTACATTTTGGTACGCGCGCCTATTAAGAACTTACATGGAAGAACGTCCCAAACAACAGACACGCGCAGTCTTTCAGCCTTAGTCACTGGCCTGTTTTTTGGTGGCGGAAACTACGACGCGTTATGAAGAGCGTATTTTATCGACTTCAACAGGAGATGTCAACACGGTTTTTACGACTAAAAGACTTGAACACAAAATTTGAATTTCTGCTGGACATCAAAACTCTTCTATCCGACACAGATGTCGATGCAATTCGTCGAAATTGCACAGATTTTGGAAATTTCTACGACACCGACATCAATGGCCACGAACTTTTCACAGAAATTGGAGATTGCAAAATGCTGCTCAGTAACCGGAATGAAGATCTACCAGAAACTCCTTTGGATCTTCTTGGTTTTATTGTGTTTTATGGAGACGACATATTTTCGAATTTGCGAATTTCACTGCAAATTTTATTAACAATAGCAGTTTCAATTGCAAGCTGTGAGCGGTCGTTCAGAAAATTGAAACTTATTTTGTCGTATTTGCGTGTTGAAAGAGAAACATTGGAAAAAACTGATTTTGATTACGTGATTGACCAGTTTGCGACAGTGAAATCAAGAAAAATTAATCTTTTGTAGACTATGTCAACCAGTCTACGACAGTGACTGAGTGAGCCATGTAATGTAATTTCTATTAATTTGCTTCTTTAAATACAATGTATCATGAAAATTTTTATTGTTATTCCTTATTCGATGTAAGAGTAAAATGTGATTAAACGGGGGGAGGGGGGCGCCAATTTTATAGTTCGTCCCCAGGCGCAAAATATCCAAGCTACGCCTCTGTTATCGGGTGAAGAGACCGTACCCCTTCGTGTTACAGCTACTATTTAACCTTTTGATTGAAATAAACGCGTTGCCTCGAGAAGACGTCTCCTCGAGGTTTATACCCACAACACATTAAAAACGATAGTCTCATATATGTGTTAACATGTTTTTGAAGCACCCTGTATATTTGGAGTTTATGTGTTCTTCCCGTAATCGTGTGGATTTTTATCCGGGTCCTCGAGTTTTCCCGCTCCACATTTAGAAACACGAAGTGAGAGTATTTGGCTGCGATATATTTCCACGTGATAAGCCACGCCGTTAAACTATCATTTGTGGCTAGGTCGCTTCTGAAAAATGCCTAGATAACTCAGTGGGCCTAACCTGGTAATCTAAAATATGTGTTAGTTTAATAGTTTTGTTTTGGTTACACCAACAGTCTTATGCTATCAAGGTGTCGTATCTAAAATAATGGTGACATCAAACCAACCCCCTTGCCAGGCTAGGTACACTTAGAAGATGTATATATTTTTTTTATTTTGAAATAACAAAGGCAATAGACATAATTTGTGATTTTTCAAATTGTAATGCTCGACATGCCGTCCAGAGTTCTCTAGAGTTCCCTGGAGTGGAGGGCTTTCGACCAGGAGTGTCGTGAGCAATCCATTGCAGAGTTGCAACTTTAACTCTACAGATTTTAATGCGACCATGCGATTAAACATTTGTTTAACACATATATCACGAGTAGTTGTATAAACCTAGTAAATCTATGTAAGTCGCATATGTAATCAGAGGTCAGTGCCGATCTATCACCATTGAGATCCTGGGTTTGAAATCTGGGTTTCAGTTTCAACCACTGCCTGTTAATAAACCGAGGTTCTCAAGCGCAGTGAGTCGATGGCCTCAGCCTGGTCACAAATTACTTCTGTGCAGCGGCTGCGGGACCTAGCAGAAGGTGAAACGCATTGGCGCAGTGGTGGCCTCGGGCCATGCTGACATCTTGATGAATGCAGAGACATGGATCCCTTTATAGCCGTGCACCTTGTGGGATCTCAGTTGGTGCTCGCTAGCAGCACTTGCCCAAATAGACTACACACACAGAGACACTAGTGTGGAAAGTATAGTGGACAGTGCACTGCACAATGAGCCCAACGACATAATCTCGAATTCTGAACGGGTTCTGGAATTCTTCGAGATCCATGCAGCCTTAAGTGAGTGAGGACCGTTTGTGCTGTGTCAACAACAGCACAGGAGGAAAAATCTAAAGGTTGTAGGGAGTGTTGCTTGCCACTCGACCCCCTCATAGGTGCACCGTTCCGGCCTCGAATGCTGCTCGGTCACAGCAACTGCGTCAGCATTTTGTTAAATGCTACAATGGGGATCTGTAGGTGTGTCTCTTTGGCTTCGGGCACACAGACCCCCAGTGCGCTCTGTATGAAATGTACCACTGTTAAATATGCCACTCCTGTGTGGTAGCTTAGTAGTAAATCGCGACACGGATTTCGTATGAGAACTATGAGTAACAGTCTCGATCCAAAATCCAAGTCACAGATTGATCTTCTTGTTTCTTTCGGTAAAGTCACGTAGAAGGGAAGTAATAAAATAATAAAAATAAAACATAATAACTTTACAAAAGCAAGAAACATAGATACAGGGAGACAGGGAACCATTACACACTATCCACTACTGTATTCCCAATCTGTGATCCAGGAAAACAAAATGTGGGGGAGGAGGCCGGTGGTGGAAAGAGTAGTGGACATAGAGGGATTGGAGGAGAAGGGGTGAAAAAGGGACATAGGAGAGGGGAATTACTACTATAATAGCCCAGAAATGTGTGTAACGCGCGTGACGTCCCTCCACACGCCGCACCCCACGTCATTAATAATTAAATAATCGTGAGCGAGTGGATTTTTCCATTCACGCGGAAGAAGGTCGAGCGGAAAGATATTTTTTTCGCAAAGTCGCTTCAAGTATGACGTTTCTTTACAGAAAGTGACGGTCAAAAATATATCGACGCAGCACAGTGCTCCATTCTTACGTGACGTCACTGCAAAAAGCCCCCCCCGTCATTACTATAATAATAAATACATTTTTGTTACGCAAATTCGCTTTAAATTTCACGTTTATTTATTGAAAATGAATTAAAATAATTATTATGTGCAGACGTTTCTTTACAGAAAGTGACGGTAAAAATGGATTGGAACCAACATGGATTGTCTTGCACATCCAATCGAAGCTCAGCTATACGACGCAGTGCAAGAAGAACAAGAAGCTGAAACGAGAATTTGCTCCCTTAATGGGAAACAGTTTGAAGCTTTCACAGCAATAATGAGATCTGTCGACGATGAGCATGTCCACAGCAGACTTTTTTGCTTATGTAGTCCTGGCGGCTCTGGAAATACTTTTTTGAACTCCACGCTGCTCTCATTTGTTCGTGGAAAGGTCAAATCGCTCTTCCTTTTGCGACCACTGGAATCGCAGCGACTTTACTGAAAGGCGGACGAACTGTGCACAGCGGATTCAAGCTTCCAGTTCCCCTCCTCGACACATCTTCTTCGTCGATGAGACTGAATTCGCCAGAAGGCGAAACGCTACGACAAGCTTCGCTCATCATCATTGATGAAATTACGATGCTGACAAAGCATGGCCTTCAATGCATCGATCAGCTGTTGCGCGACATCATTCAGATTCAACGACCTTTTGGTGCAAAAGTCGTCATAATCGGTGGCGACTTCAGACAGACTTTGCCGGTTGTAGAAAAAGGCACCCGTGTTGATGTAATCGAGTGCTGCATTAAATCCAGAGTAATATTATGGCAGCGTTTTACGAAATTGACGCTCACGGAAAACCTTCGGAGTGATGGTCAAAATTAGCATAACAATTGGTTGCTGAAGTTGGATTGGGAACTGTGCCCGAGATATCTGGAGTGCCGTTAGGTTCCATTGAAATTCCACCTCAAATGATAACGGTTGATTATCTGGTCACGGAAATTTATGGTCAGAACTTGCAACATATGCCTTCCTAAGAACTTGCAAAAAGAGCAATTCTGGCACCTACCAAAAAGGACACTCTCGAAATGAACCAAAACATCATCACACAGCTGTCCGGAGATTTCCGAATTTATTACAGCTCTGACTCGATCGTATCGGAAGATCCTGCAGACGCATTGAATTACCCTCCAGAATTTATTCACAATCAAACGCCTTCAGGAATGCCGCCACACACATTGACACTGAAGACAGGCGTTATCATCACGCAGCTGCGAAATCTGAACCCGAAGAACGGTCCTTGAAATGGAACGCGTTTGATGGTCAAATCATTACAAAATAACTTCATCACCGCAGATTTTTATCGGAATACAGAGGCAAAATCGTTTTCATTCCGAGCATCGACTTAGCGCCAAGTGATGTCACTCTTTCTTTCGTACTGAAACGACGACAGATTCTGATTATTCCTGCATATGCGATGACGATCAACAAGTGCCAGGGCAGACTTTTTAAAATATCGCCATTTATCGCAATGAACCCGTTTTTTCCCATGGACAGTTGTGTAATAACACGCTGGAGACGGCTTGTGGAATCGGTCTTTTTATTTCACTTCTTGCAGTTCACAAACACTCCCGTTGCTGGCAGGCAACGGGAAGCGGGCAGACAGCCACCAGAGACACACTGCCACGTGGCACCCGGAGCCCCACTCGCGCGTGGCCCCTCTCTCTCTCTTAGTTCCGTGTCTGACCCCGTGTCTCTCCTCTCTCCCATTATTTAATGCCTGGGTCACGTGGTACACTCCAGCCAATCCTCAACAGCCTGCGCCGAATGTTCCAGATCCCCCATCAACTCCCGGGACCACGCCCCTGACTTGTCTTCCCATTGGCTGAGGCCAAGACCAGTGAAACCAATCACCTAGCTGACATCCCCTGATCACGCCGAGGCCATGCTCCCAGGCTCTCCCCCCATTGGCTGTAAAGCGGGACTGTCTCCGCTTCCTGCGCACGGTCGCCTTGCCGCCGGATCAACAGGAGGTGGTTGGCATGAAGAAGAAGAAGGAGGATTTTCGATTTTGGTCGTGTCCAGGGCAGGTCCCGTTGGAGGAGGGACGGCGGGGGTGTCATCAGCCCTCAAAATCTGTTCATCTGCAGGGGGCACAACACAGCCCCTCTGGGGATCAACGGGCGAGGCAAGTGGCATATTCGGCACAGCAGACCCCGGCAGGTGAACAAGTGGAGATGAGGGGTCGGCACGCGGGTCAACGTAGGGTTTGAGTCGCGACGAATGGACGTACCCCCGACGTTTTCTGAATTGGACGCGAACACTCTGCGGGTTCCGAATGTCCACCAACGTCACAGGCAACCGCCAAGGCCTGTGCAGTTTAGGGGATGTGCCCACCGGCACCTGAGGGCAGTGGAGCCATGCCAGATCGCCCACCGACCAGGGCATGTGGGTACGCGATCGACGCGCACACCTCTCGTTCCTTGCCTGCGTACGGGCCGTCGCACATCTGGCGGCCTCTCGCGCCTCTGTAACCGGTTCAAGCGAGTCCCGTACGTGATCGGGCAAGGAAAGGGACGGCTGTTTCCTCGGCGTACCCAGTTGTACATCAATGGGGGGTACGTTCTCATGACCATACATCAAGAAAAATGGCGAATATCCCGTGGACGCGTGCGGAACCATGCGGTAAGCCGCTAAGACGCCCGGTATGTGCAAGTCCCAATCGGTCTGCTTTTCACTCACCGTGTGACAAAGCATAGCCGAAAGGGTGCGGTTAAATCGTTCCACCATGCCGTCCGTTTGTGGATGGTAAGGGGAAGTGCGGATTTTCTTTGTGCCCAGCTTATCGCAAACATCCTTGAGCAATTTGGAGGAGAAGTTACGTCCCTGATCTGTGAGCAGCCTCTCGGGTGCTCCTTTATCCATGACATAACCATTCACGAAAGCATCGGTAATGGACGCGGCCGTCTGGTCAGGCAGAGACCAGGCCATAGGCCATCGAGAAAAATATTCTACTCCGACAAGAAGGTATTTGTTGCCCCTAGCCGATGGAGGGAACGGCCCGAGGATGTCCAGAGCAACTAATTCATTTATACAGGATACCTCAATGGAACGTAATGGCGACACATAATGTTTTCGAGGCGGTTTCCTTTTCGCACAATCATGGCAAGACTGGACAAAGTCCTTGACGTCTGCCGTCATGCCGGGCCAAAAGAAATCCTTCTGCATTGCGGCCAAAGTCTTTTGCACGCCGAGGTGCATTAATTTGTCAGCGTGCAGAGCGTGAAGCAGGTCATGGCAAAAGGATGTAGGCACGACCAGGCGTGGTCGGTCAGACAATCCATCGGTACACATTAATAGTCCCGCCTGGCCCCGGAACATCCGCCACTTCCATCCCGCCAAATGAGCTCTCGGTTTCCCGATCAATTTCCGCAGCGGAGCCAGAGAGGTATCGGCCTCCTACTCGCGTAGCCAAACCGAGTGCAGCAGCCGCAGGGTATCATCAGTATCCACTGGCACATCCTGGCCGTCCTCGTTCGACATTGCCCCCATAACCGGACAGGGCGAGGTAAGCGGCACTCCGCAGCGGTGCATACCCATCAGACAAGTGCACGGGAGAATGGGTGGTAACCTGGAGAGCACGTCCGCGTTGGCGTGGCGAGCACCCTTGCGGTACGTGCTATCGAAGGAAAATTCCTGTAACGATTCCAACCACCGAGCCAATTGGCCTGATGGTTGGTCCAATTTCAACGAGTATTGCAAAGCCGCATGATCAGTGCGAATGAGGAATTTCCTTCCATACAGGTATGGCCGGTACAGGCGAACAAAATGCACAATCGCCAAAAGTTCCCATCCTGTCACGCAATATCGTGTTTCTGCCGGGGACAGAACCCTGCTGCCGTATGCAACCACTCGTTCCACTCCGTCTTTACGTTGCGATAAAACGGCCCCGATGCCAATATCGCTAGCATCCGTGTCAAGGATGAACG
The DNA here is from genome assembly GCF_015708825.2 of Lethenteron reissneri. Lineage (NCBI taxonomy): Eukaryota > Metazoa > Chordata > Hyperoartia > Petromyzontiformes > Petromyzontidae > Lethenteron > Lethenteron reissneri. Next base: position 483,988 of record NC_083842.1, on the reverse strand, counting down.
GCTAGGAAAAGTCTGGGTAGTAGAGCGTAGGCGCCATGGCGAGGTGATCCCGGAGCGAGTGAAAAGAGCGTTCCTCCTCCGGACCCCATTTAAACCTCTGATTTTTGCCCGTCAGAATATGCAGTGGTTTAACCAGTGTGGCAAAGTTCTTAACAAACCGGCGATAGTAGAATGCAAATCCAATAAAGCGCCGAACGTCGCCCACTGAAGTGGGTGTAGGCCACTCCCGGACACATCACGTTTTCTGAGGGTCAGTGGACACGCCGTCCAAACTGACGATATGACCCAAGTAACGGACGGAGTGTTACAAAAGGTGGCATTTACTGGGTTTAAACTTTAGATCAGCCGACCGCATCCTCTGAAAGACAGTCTCCAGGCGTTGGAGGTGTTCCTCGAACGTTCGGCTAAAAACGATAATATCGTCTAAATATATGAGGCATGTCTCCCACTGTAGTCCCGCCAGTACCAGTTCCATCAGGCGTTGGAACGTCGCCGGAGCCGCATTTAAGCCCATGGGTAAGCGGTTAAACTCAAAGAGGCCTTGTGGCGTGCGGAATGCCGTCTTGGGTTTCAACGCATCATCGAGGGGGAGCTGCCAAAATCCCGAGGACAGATCGAGGGTGGAGAAGAATTTTGCCCCTGACAAAGCGTCCAATGAGTCATCCATCCGTGGTAAAGGGTATGCGTCCGCCACGGATATCTTATTCAACCGGCGGAAATCTACGCAAAATCTCGTCCCACCATCCTTTTTCTTAACCAGTACCACCGGCGCGCCCCACGGACTTTTGGACGGCGAAATAATATCCGCCGCCAACATCTCGTCTACCGCGCCGCGCACGTGTTCCCTTTCTGCAGGGCTCATGTGATGCGGATGCATACAAATCGGAGGTGTCGCACCGGTGTCAATATGGTGCGACAAAAGTGACGTGCGGCCGAGATCCAAATCATTTTTACTGAAAACGTCAGCATACTGTAATAACAACGAATGCAAAGCAGTCCTCTGCGCGTTTGATAAAGATGAATTTTCCCCGCACAAGTCCGCGATCCACCGTTCCTGCGAACGATCGCGTGGCGGTCCATCGTTGGGTGTTTTAATTTGTGGCTTTCCGTCAAAAGTGGCGAAATCGGTAGTGGCGTGAGCCAACACCGATCCAGCCGGGACAACGACCCGGTCTGGCCCCCCATTCAACACCTGTATGAACGGGAGTGCTGTTAGGTTCCATTGAAATTCCACCTCAAATGATAACGGTTGATTATCTGGTCACCGAAATTTATGGTCAGAACTTGCAACATATGCCTTCCTAAGAACTTGCAAAAAGAGCAATTCTGGCACCTACCAAAAAGGACACTCTCGAAATGAACCAAAACATCATCACACAGCTGTCCGGAGATTTCCGAATTTATTACAGCTCTGACTCGATCGTATCGGAAGATCCTGCAGACGCATTGAATTACCCTCCAGAATTTATTCACAATCAAACGCCTTCAGGAATGCCGCCACACACATTGGCACTGAAGACAGGCGTTATCATCACGCAGCTGCGAAATCTGAACCCGAAGAACGGTCCTTGAAATGGAACGCGTTTGATGGTCAAATCATTACAAAATAACTTCATCACCGCAGATTTTTATCGGAATGCAGAGGCAAAATCGTTTTCATCCCGAGAATCGACTTAGCGCCAAGTAATGTCACTCTTTCTTTCGTACTGAAACGACGACAGATTCTGATAATTCCTGCATATGCGATGACGATCAACAAGTGCCAGGGTCAGACTTTTTAAAATATCGCCATTTATCGCAATGAACCCGTTTTTTCCCATGGACAGTTGTGTAATAACACGCTGGAGACGGCTTGTGGAATCGGTCCTTTTATTTCACTTCTTGCAGTTCACAAACACTCCCGTTGCTGGCAGGCAACGGGAAGCGGGCAGACAGCCACCAGAGACACACTGCCACGTGGCACCCGGAGCCCCACTCGCGCGTGGCCCCTCTCTCTCTTCGTTCCGTGTCTGACCCCGTGTCTCTCCTCTCTCCCATTATTTAATGCCTGGTTCACGTGGTACACTCCAGCCAATCCTCAACAGCCTGCGCTGAATGTTCCAGATCCCCCATCAACTCCCGGGACCACGCCCCTGACTTGTCTTCCCATTGGCTGAGGCCAAGACCAGCGAAACCAATCACCTAGCTGACATCCCCTGATCACGCCGAGGCCATGCTCCCAGGCTCTCCCCCCATTGGCTGTAAAGCGGGACTGTCTCCGCTTCCTGCGCACGGTCGCCTTGCCGCCGGATCAACAGGAGGTGGTTGGCATGAAGAAGAAGGAGGATTTTCGATTTCGGTCGTGTCCAGGGCAGGTCCCGTTGGAGGAGGGACGGCGGGGGTGTCATCAGCCCTCAAAACCTGTTCATCTGCAGGGGGCACAACACAGCCCCTCTGGGGATCAACGGGCGAGGCAAGTGGCATATTCGGCACAGCAGACCCCGGCAGGTCAACAAGTGGAGATGAGGGGTCGGCACGCGGGTCAACGTAGGGTTTGAGTCACGACGAATGGACGTACCCCCGACGTTTTCCGAATTGGACGCGAACACTCTGCGGGTTCCGAATGTCCACCAACGTCACAGGCAACCGGCAAGGCCTGTGCAGTTTAGGGGATGTGCCCACCGGCACCTGAGGGCAGTGGAGCCATGCCAGATCGCCCACCGACCAGGGCATGTGGGTACGCGATCGACGCGCACACCTCTCGTTCCTTGCCTGCGTACGGGCCGTCGCACATCTGGCGGCCTCTCGCGCCTCTGTAACCCATTCAAGCGAGTCCCGTACGTGATCGGGCAAGGAAAGGGACGGCTGTTTCCTCGGCGTACCCAGTTGTACATCAATGGGGGGTACGTTCTCATGACCATACATCAAGAAAAATGGCAAATATCCCGTGGACGCGTGCGGAACCATGCGGTAAGCCGCTAAGACGCCCGGTATGTGCAAGTCCCAATCGGTCTGCTTTTCACTCACCGTGTGACAAAGCATAGCCGAAAGGGTGCGGTTAAATCGTTCCACCATGCCGTCCGTTTGTGGATGGTAAGGGGAAGTGCGGATTTTCTTTGTGCCCAGCTTATCGCAAACATCCTTGAGCAATTTGGAGGAGAAGTTACGTCCCTGATCTGTGAGCAGCCTCTCGGGTGCTCCTTTATCCATGACATAACCATTCACGAAAGCATCGGTAATGGACGCGGCCGTCTGGTCAGGCAGAGGCCAGGCCATAGGCCATCGAGAAAAATATTCTACTCCGACAAGAAGGTATTTGTTGCCCCTAGCCGATGGAGGGAACGGCCCGAGGATGTCCAGAGCAACTAATTCGTTTATACAGGATACCTCAATGGAACGTAATGGCGACACATAATGTTTTCGAGGCGGTTTCCTTTTCGCACAATCATGGCAAGACCGGACAAAGTCCTTGACGTCTGCCGTCATGCCGGGCCAAAAGAAATCCTTCTGCATTGCGGCCAAAGTCTTTTGCACGCCGAGGTGCATTAATTTGTCAGCGTGCAGAGCGTGAAGCAGGTCATGGCAAAGGGATGTAGGCACGACCAGGCGTGGTCGGTCAGACAATCCATCGGTACACATTAATAGTCCCGCCTGGCCCCGGAACATCCGCCACTTCCATCCCGCCAAATGAGCTCTCGGTTTCCCGATCAATTTCCGCAGCGGAGCCAGAGAGGTATCGGCCTCCTACTCGCGTAGCCAAGCCGAGTGCAGCAGCCGCAGGGTATCATCAGTATCCACTGGCACATCCTGGCCATCCTAGTTCGACATCGCCCCCATAACCGGACAGGGCGAGGTAAGCGGCACTCCGCAGCGGTGCATAGCCATCAGACAAGTGCACGGAGGAATGGGTGGTAACCTGGAGAGCACGTCCGCGTTGGCGTGGCGAGCACCCTTGCGGTACGTGCTATCGAAGGAAAATTCCTGTAACGAATCCAACCACCGAGCCAATTGGCCTGATGGTTGGTCCAATTTCAACGAGTATTGCAAAGCCGCATGATCAGTGCGAACGAGGAATTTCCTTCCATACAGGTATGGCCGGTACAGGCGAACAAAATGCACGATCGCCAAAAGTTCCCATCCTGTCACGCAATATCGTGTTTCTGCCGGGGACAGAACCCTGCTGCCGTATGCAACCACTCGTTCCACTCCGTCTTTACGTTGCGATAAAACGGCCCCGATGCCAATATCGCTAGCATCAGTGTCAAGGATGAACGGCTAGGAAAAGTCTGGGTAGTCGAGCGTAGGCGCCATGGCGAGGTGATCCCGGAGCGAGTGAAAAGAGCGTTCTTCCTCCGGACCCCATTTAAACCTCTGATTTTTGCCCGTCAGAATATGCAGTGGTTTAGCCAGTGTGGCAAAGTTCTTAACAAACCGGCGATAGTAGGATGCAAATCCAATAAAGCGCCGAACGTCGCCCACTGAAGTGGATGTAGGCCACTCCCGGACACATCACGTTTTCTGAGGGTCAGTGGACACGCCGTCCAAACTGACAATATGACCCAAGTAACGGATGGAGTGTTGCAAAAGGTGGCATTTACTGGGTTTAAACTTTAGATCAGCCGACCGCATCCTCTGAAAGACAGTCTCCAGGCGTTGGAGGTGTTCCTCGAACGTCCGGCTAAAAACGATAATATCGTCTAAATATATGAGGCATGTCTCCCACTGTAGTCCCGCCAGTACCAGTTCCATCAGGCGTTGGAACGTCGCCGGAGCCGCATTTAAGCCCATGGGTAAGCGGTTAAACTCAAAGAGGCCTTGTGGCATGCGGAATGCCGTCTTGGGTTTCAACGCATCATCGAGGGGGAGCTGCCAAAATCCCGAGGACAGATCGAGGGTGGAGAAGAATTTTGCCCCTGACAAAGCGTCCAATGAGTCATCCATCCGTGGTAAAGGGTATGCGTCCGCCATGGATATCTTATTCAACCGGCGGAAATCTACGCAAAATCTCGTCCCACCATCCTTTTTCTTAATCAGTACCACCGGCGCGCCCCACGGACTTTTGGACGGCGAAATAATATCCGCCGCCAACATCTCGTCTACCGCGCCGCGCACGTGTTCCCTTTCTGCAGGGCTCATGCGATGCGGATGCATACCAATCGGAGGTGTCGCACCGGTGTCAATATGGTGCGACAAAAGTGACGTGCGGCCGAGATCCAAATCATTTTTACTGAAAACGTCAGCATACTGTAATAACAATGAATGCAAAGCAGTCCTCTGCGCGTTTGATAAAGATGAATTTTCCCCGCACAAGTCCGCGATCCACCGTTCCTGCGAACGATCGCGTGGCGGTCCATCGTTGGGTGCTTTAATTTGTGGCTTTCCGTCAAAAGTGGCGAAATCGGTAGTGGCGTGAGCCAACACCGATCCAGCCGGGACAACAACCCGGTCTGGCCCTCCATTCAACACCTGTATGAACGGGGCCTGACCCGGCCGTACGATTGTTTGGGCTGCCACCAAGGAAAAAGATTTAGACACCGAATTCGACGGGGATAATGACACACCCATCGTACCATCCTTAACCTGAAGGGGTTTACGGTAACGCAGCGGGATAAGCATTTGTGAGCCTGATGGAACTTCTATTGTGGCAGCGACCATGGCGTTAACAGCGTTACCCGGTGGCGAACGGGCCAGCAGGGAAGGCAGGAACGACATCCTACGACCCCCCAGCATTTCTAAACAATCCTGGTCGACCAGTATCTTAAGTGGCATGCGGCGCAAGAAATCGGTGCCTAATAGGCATGGGACGGCCAGTGAGCGCGAGATCAACACCGATCCTTCGGCGGTAATATTACCGATAGCAATACGCACTTCGACTTGACCGAAAATACCCATGCTACCCCCATTTGCGGCTACACACGCGTCATTAACCCGGCGGATTCGCGACGTGGGAATAGACAAAAGATGAAAAATAACATCTGAAATGATGGTGGCAGACGCGCCAGTGTCCACCAAAATCCGGACGTCGATGCGGTCGATGGTACCCCGTACCGTCGACGAACCCGACGCCGCAGCCACAACCCTATGAGCCAATTTTTTCCATTGTGTAGTAGAGCGTGGTAATGACTCCGAAGAATCACAATTATCATTGGAAGTGCAACTATGTGTGCGAGTGGATGAATGATGTGACACGACCTGCCGAGTGTCCGATTTGCGCCGACTCGCCTGAAGGTGTCGCGGCTCCGCGCCCGGTGGAGGAGATGGAGGCCCACTCGGCGGAAGCGGCGAAGGCAGAGGTCGGTAGCGGCAGTCACGGGCAAAATGGCCTCGTCGGCCACACTTGAAGCATGTGGCCGTCGTCGACCGGCGGTCGGTCGACCCAGCCCCTGCACGTGGTCGGCTTGCGTAGTCACCACTCCGGTCGTGCAGCCGCTGTCTCGGGGTCAAGTGCGGAACAGCAGCCACCACCTCGTCGTCGCTGGAGTCGTCGGAGCAGTGGATGACCCGTCGTGGAGACCACCCTAAAGGTGGGCCGTCGATTTCGGGATTCCCCGTCCATGCCGCCATCTGATCCCAGCGCTTGATGTTAAATTTAGCATCCAAGCAGCGCGCCACCCATCGCGATATAAGCGGTTCGTGGCCGCATACCGGCAGCGAGATGTTGAGTTCCTGGGACAGCTCCAGCATACGGGAAAGGATGAGAGGATCAAAGTGATCAGCCGTCGCGTCGGGGTAAGCGGCCATGGCCAACGCCACCAACACCCCCCGATAAGCCAAAGGCGACTCCTCTGATCCTCGACGACGTGACATAAATCTTCTCGTGGCTGCCGTCGGTGGGTCGTAAAACTCCGCCATATCTGCGAAAGCATGACGAAGCGTCTTCTTCTTGGACGCCGTGATGGATCGGAAGACCGCCAGGGAAACATCGTCCAGCAGCGTGGGCAGCGCTCCCAGCGCCTCCGCCTCCGTCCATCGCACTGATCTGAAGGCCGACTCAAAGCACCTACGTAAAAGCACTCCAATCGCCCCCGGTGATAAATTCCTTAATCTGTGGAAGCCGATGTCCGCGGTGGCAGGCAGACGCCTCGAGCGTCTCCACTTGCGCTTCCCGCGTTCTGCGCGTCTCCAACAAAATGGCGTCCGGCGGCCATGTGGTGTCAGCCTCACGCAAGATGGCGTCGCAAGGCTCCGTCGCCGCCGCCCCGCCCAAGATGGAGGCCTCCCCCCGCGTGGCAGGAGCAATGGCGGACGTCGTTTCCCGCCGAAGTTCCTGGTCCTCGGCATTTAGCTGAACCGCAGGCGGCCGACCCAGGCCCGTAGAGGACGCGACCGCCGTCACCAGATTGAGCAGAATCGTGCGGAGCGACTCGATTTGCTCTGCCATCAGCCGCCATCCTTCGTCCGCCCTTGAGGTGGTTGCCTCTTCCTCCCATGGGCGATGAGCGGCGTCGAGGAGAGCGGCAGTCGGAGGCAGAGGAGCCGTAGCTCCTAACAGCTCGTCGTCGTCCGTCTCCACAACTTCCTCCGATGGAGGGTCGGGTGAGTTCTTCTTTCTGAGGTGCTTGGACATCTTGAAGATCGTCCAAACGGTCCCAGAATAACTTCTGACACCAATGTAATAACATGCTGGAGACGGCTTGTGGAATCGTTCCTTTTATTTCACTTCTTGCAGTTCACAAACACTCCCCGTTGCTGGCAGGCAACGGGAAGCGGGCAGACAGCCACCAGAGACACACCGCCATGTGGCACCCGGAGCCCCACTCGCGCGTGGTCCCTCTCTCTCTTCGTTCCGTGTCTGACCCCGTGTCTCTCCTCTCTCCTCTTATTTAATGCCTGGGTCACGTGGTACACTCCAGCCAATCCTCAACAGCCTGCGCCGAATATTCCAGATCCCCCATCAACTCCCAGGACCACGCCCCTGACTTGTCTTCCCATTGGCTGAGGCCAAGACAAGCGTAACCAATCACCTAGCTGACATCCCGTGATCACGCCGAGGCCATGCTCCCAGGCTCTCCCCCCATTGGCTGTAAAGCGGGACTGGCAAAGCCGATCACCACGTGAATCCGGCATCCTATCAGACGATGGATACCCCTTCGACTTCGCAGCCTGACTCCGTAAGGCCCCAAGCGAGTCATCGAGCAATTGCTCACGAACCCACACAGAACGTGGCAAATTCAAAACCCCATCGGCCGGTTCCGGACACGTGGAAGCCGCGGGCATCTCCACAGCAGACACGACAGGCCGCGGGGGGCTGTGGAACCCACGTGCACCTATTCGTGCCAGAGGCACAGGCGCAGGTGGATCCCTACGGCAATCTGGAAAGCGCGTCCGCATTAGCGTGACGCGAGCCCTTACGGTATTGAACATCAAACAAGAACTCCTGCAAAGTTTCCAGCCATCGTGTCAGCTGGTCAGATAGCTGGTCAACTTTCAGAGAATATTGCAAAGCCACATGGTCCGTGCGCACAATGAATTTGCGGCCTCGCGATCGTAGCAAAATTTGGAACGAATCTGCGGTAATAGGAAGCGAACACAACAAATCGACGTACGTCTCCCACCATGGCCAGAGTCGGCCAGTCCCAAATGCACGCCGTTTTGTCCGGGTTCGTGGCCACACCATCAGGGCTGACAATGTGACCCAAATAGCGCACGGAGCGTTGCAAAAGGTGGCACTTCTTGGGCTTAAATTTCAAATTGGTGGAACGCACCCTAGCAAAAACAGCATCCAATCTCTGAAGATGCTCCTCAAACGTGCGGCTGAAAACAATAACGCCGTCCAAATATATCAGGCACGTGTCCCACTGCAGGCCGGTCAACATGAGTTCCATCAACCTTTGGAACGTAGCAGGGGTGGTGTTCAAACCCATGGGGAGACAATTAGACTGAAACAGGCCCTGCGGCGTACGGAAAGCCATCTTTTCCCTCGACGATTCGTCCAGGGAGAGCTGCCAGAACCCCGAAGAGAGATCAAGAGTCGAAAAAAATTTCGCCCCAGACGAGGCATCGAGGGAATCATCCATACGCGGCAGGGGGTAAGCGTCTGCAACCGACACTTTGTTTAACCTCCGAAAAGCAACACAAAACCGCAGGCTACCATCCTTTTTCTTTACCAGGACCACCGGAGCGCCCCATGTTCTGTTGGATGGAGAGATAATGTCGGCGGCCAGCATATCATCTACTGCGCCGCGGACATTATCCCTCTTTGCTGGGCTCAACCGATGCGGATTCATCCGAATGAGACTAGCATCCCCGGTATTAATGTGATGGGAGAGAAACGAGGTGCGTCCCAGATCGAAATCATCTTTGCTAAAGACGTCAGAATATTTGTACAGCAGCGCGCGAAGCGCGGACCGCTGGTACGTAGTCAGGGATGCGTTTTCCTGACACAACCCGGCGATCCATCGATCGTCCTGCGATGTCGAGGCCGAAACCCCCGCCACGAGGCCCTGGTGACCAGGATCATCATGGGCCGTGAAGGCGGTCGTGGCATGGGCCAGGACTGTACCGGCCGGCACCACAACATTGTCCGCGCCTCCGTTTAAAGCTGGCAAAAAAGGAGGCTGACCCGGCTGAACAATCGTCCGGGCTGCGACCAGTGCCAGGCCACCCGTAACAGCGTTGGACGGTGACAATAACACACCCGCCGCCCCCTCAACCCCAGGCACGGGCTTCCGATAGCGCAGCAGAATGAGCATCTGCGAGCCCGGCGGAATGTCGACCGAAACGTCGGACAGGGTGGACCGGCCCCACGGCGATGGCAAAAAGAAAATCTTCCGGCCCGCCGGTAACTCAATACAACCCTGATCGACCCTCATCTTCGCCAGGAAATCGGTCCCCAATAAGCAAGGCACAGCAAGGGACCTGGAAATCAACACCGTCCCCGAAGCCGACACATCCCCAACAGAAATGCGTGCCTCCACCTGACCCACGATGCCCATACTCCCCCCATTAGCAGCAACACATGAATCGAAAACTGGTCGTACCTGCGACAGCGGAATGGATAGGAGATGGAATATAACGTCCAAGATGATAGTGGCGGACGTGCCCGAATCAACCAAAATCCGCACGTCAATCCCCTGTATCAAGCCCGGCACGGTCGAAGACCCAGTTGCGGCTGTGACCACCCTGCGAGCCAGTTTCCGCCACTGTGTCATCATCCGACGCGGATCCCTTAGAGTCCCCCCATTAGAACAGGCCCCCGGAATGCACTCCGATGGTGATGAATGAGATGACAGGCCTTGCCGGGTGTCTGATGCGTACCGACTTGCCTGACATGGGTGACTCTTCGACGTGGATGGCGCGTCCCTGGTCGGGGACTCCGAGCGAAGAGGTGGACGAGGGCGACTCCGGCATTCACAGGTGAAATGTCCAAGACGTCCGCAGCGGTAACTAGCCAAGTTGGCCCGCCGACCGGCTCCCCCGGCGTCCCGGCGATCCATCGACGAGGGCCCCGAGCGCGACACCGCTCCCCCTCGAGGAACCCACTGGGCCGCCGCCACAGTGAGATCGCCAGGCCCCCTCTCGTCCGGGATGAAGACGGCCTTCAACGGTGTCCAACCGACGGCGTCTCCCTCCACGGTCAGAACCCCTGTCCAGGCGGCCATTTGCACCCAACGGCGCAAGTTGAACTGCGCGTCAAGGCACTTGGCAGCCAACCGGGAGGTCAGCTGCTCGTGGCCGCACACGGGCAGCGGAATGCCCAGGTCCTTGGGCAGCTCCAACATCTTACCCAGTATCAAGGGCTCCAACAAGTCGGGCTCGGTCTCGGGATACGCGGCCATGGCCAGCTCAACCACAGCGCCTCGGAAGGCCACAGGTGATTCCTCCAGCGCCCATTGTCTCTGGACAAATCTACGGTGTGCGTCGTCCGGAGGCTCGTATGCTTCCGCCATCTCGTCGAACGCCCCTTTCAGCGTCACCTTCTTCGCAGCGGCGATGGAGCGGAAAAATTTCAAGGACTTGTCGTCCAGGAGCGTTGGCAAAACCTCCAAGGCCTCCGCATCCGTCCACTTGGCGGATCGGACAGCCGACTCAAAACGCCAAGCGAATGCACTCCAATCCCCTCCGACTGTAAATTCTTTAATAGTCGTCAGACGGTGGCTGCGAGTCCCCGAGCTGCTGTCATCCGAAGCGGGCGCCCCACGTGGCGGTGACACGATGGCGGCTTCCCGCCATTCAGTCGTGGCCACGCCCAAGATGGCGGCGACCTGCCGCGTGTCGGGAAAGGCGGGAAGCCACGCAGAGGCCGCAATGGCAGATGGCTCGGCCCCACCCGAAGTTTCCCCCCGTAAAGGACCGATGCGTGGCTGTCCCAGCCTCGTCGCTGGCGCGACCAGGGTAACCAAATCCAGCAAAACGGCCCGTAGCGAATCAATTTGCTCCGCCACAAGCCGCAAGCCGTCCTCGTCGCCCGTCGACGCAGACGGCCCGGCTGCCGCGACGACATCTTGTACCCCTGTCGTGTCGCTCGCCGCCGCTTCGCCTGTGCCCTCCGTGGTCGGGACCGCCACTGCCAGAGGAAGGTCCTCTTCGTTCTCTGAAGAAGGCGTAGGCAGATTCTTCTTCTTGAGATATTTTGACATCTCGAAGCACTTCTGACCCCAATGTAATAAAAAAACTTCGTCAGGCAATGCTGGTCTCCGTTGGTCTTTTATTTAGTTTCCTCCTCGCACCCCGCTAGTCCTGACCGCGGATCAGCGTCTCCTCGCACGCGCCCCGCACGCGCTCCCTCGTCAGCTCCTCTCCTCGCGCGCGCCCCGCACGCGCTCCCCCTCGAGCTCCTCCGCTCTTCCTCGCACCCCACTGGTCCTGACAGCGGACCAGCGTCTCCACGCGTGCTCCTCCAACAGCTTCTCCGCTCCCCCACTCTGCACACTGCTGGCCGACGGCGTGCCGAAGATCCTTCAGCCACGTGGCCGATGGCGCAGATCCCCTCCAGCCACCCAACGTGGCTCAGCCTCTTTACTCCCGCAACTGACCCCAATCCCTTCCGGGCTCTCACCTATATCCTCTTTACCACGTGACCCTGACTCCTCCTCTTCCGGATCGTCAGATCCGGCCATCCCATACTGCCCTGCAGGCTCCACCCCCATTCACCTCGCTTCCAATTGGACCCGAGGTGACCGGCGGCCCCTCCCACACGCCCCCCATACTGGGCTCCACCCCCCAATACCCCGGGCCGTGTAATTGGGCCAGAGCCCAGCAGCGAACCCCGTTTACACTCGCATTACACATGCATGAGAATACTCAAGATGCCATGACGTACATCAGCCAATATGCCACGCCCCAACTCTTCATCACCTTCACTTGCTATCCCAAATGAAAGGAGATCCAGGTTTACTTTTATCCAAACCAAAAGCCACCAGACAGACATGACATCTTAGCAAGGGTCTTAAAACTCAAAGTTTATGACCTCATGATGCTTATTATGACCAACGAAGGCAGCGTCTTTGGATAGACAAACAGTAATTTACTCTTTGGTTATTTCAGTAAAGTCACGTAGGTATAAAATAAAATAAAATAGATCACGACGTTTTCGGGGGCAGCCACACTCCATATACTCCGTCTTTTTGATGTTCAACCTCATCCCGTTTTCGTCCAAACGTTCCTTCCACGGGCGCGTTTGTCTTTCCACATCTCCTCTCTCTTCATCTGAGAGGAGGACGTCATCCGCATAGAGAATTGACCATGGCAGGGGCGTGTGCAGGTCGGCAGTGATCGTGTCCATGCACAGGATAAACAGGAGTGGTGACAGGGCCGATCCTTGGTGCACTCCAACGCTGATGAGAAATGGCGGTGATATGCCCACTGCACACCTGACTGCACTGGTGACGTTCTTGTATAGGAGTTGCACCTAAAGCACGTAGGTTTCAGGGACTCCATGGGATCGAAGCGAGTGCCAGATGAGGTCGTGGGGGACCCTGCCAAATGCCTTTTCAAGGTCGAGGAACGACACATGCACAGCTTTGTTCTTCTCTCTGTGCCTCTCCAGCAGGAGTCTCGCCGCGAATATGGCGTCCATAGTGCCACATTCTTTGACGAAGCCGCATTGGTTGGGTGATAGGGTGATGATGTTTCTAATCCTCGTGTCCAAAACTCGCTCAAAGATCTTCATCGCATGACACAGGAGCCGGATTGGCCTGTAATTCGAGCATTCTGCCACGTCCCCTTTACCCTTCCAAATTGGAACCGTCGTGCTGGTCGACCAGGCTTCTGGGACCTCACCGGTGCTCGTGATGGTACTGAAGAGCTGGGTAAGGAGGGCAGCACCCTGCCTGCCAAGGATCTTCCAGGCCTCAGCAGGGATATCGTCCGGGCCAGTCGCTTTCCCATTCTTCATTCTCTTGATAGCTTGTTCCACTTCGATGATGGTGATAGGCAAAACGGGACCGAGGACGTGTTCAGCGCTAATAATCGGTGGGTGGGGAAATTCCTGGATTCCAGAGAAGTAGTCGCTCCAGCGTTGAAGGATGGCAGGCGGATCTCTGAGAGCGCTGTGATTCTCATCCTTTATGCATTTAACCTGACCAATATCCTGAGTCGAACGATGGCGCGCCTCTGCTAGTCGATATATCTTATTGGCACCTTCTGGGGTGTCCAGTTCGACATACAGTTTGTCGTATTGAGCTAATTTCACCGCTGCTACTACTCGCTTCGCTGCCGATTTGCAGTTTCTGTAGTGTTGGTAATCCAGATCTGCGAGCGTTTGGCGCCACTTCTTGAAAGCTAGCTTCTTCTCTTTCACTGCTAACTGCACTTGTTCATTCCACCACCATATTTGCTTATCAATGAAGCGTTTTCCCGGCTTAGTTAGCCCCAGTGCTTCCGTTGCTGCATTCGCTGATCGGTTGGTGTTCACGTCAATCTGATTGAGGGCGACTCTCAGCTGATCCTTGCTTTCCTTCATCTGCCACCACTTAATTCGCTGCTGTCCCGTTGTTGGTGGGCGATGTCGCTGGCCAATGTCCATTTTTATGTCCATGACCAGGATGCGATGTTGTGGGGCGATGTTGTCCGATGGTATGACTTTAGTGTTTGTCACCATTTTCAGCTTATCCCACTTGACAAGCCAGTAATCAATTTGAGTTGATCTCCCACCACTGGCGTACATAATGAGATGGGACGGTCTCTTCTTGAAGAAGGTGTTGGCGAGGACAAGATCATGGGCTTCCGCAAAGTCCAGGGCTCGGTTTCCCTCATCGTTCCGGGTACCATATCATTGGCCACCATGGTTTCGAGGGTAGCCATCCCGGGCGTTTCCAACGTGTCCATTTAGGTCTCCACCAATTACTAACTGCTCTTCCCCGTTTATCGATTGCATATGTGCATCAAATTGTTCCCAAAATTCCTCCTTGGTATCTGCTGGGCAGCCAGGCTGCGGTGCATAACAAGATACCACCCGTAGGCGTAGGTCGTTTGAGTCGATTTCGATGGACATGAGGCGGTCGGAAACACGGTGGACGGCCACGACGTTGTCTCGTAGATTTTGGCTGACTGCGATTCCAACGCCATTCTTGGTGTTTCTTTCACCGTTGTAAAACAGTTTGTATCCTTCTCCAATCTCCCTGGCCTTTGTTCCACTCCACTTCGTTTCTTGGATGCATACGATATCGATACGACGGGCCTTTAGGGCAGCTGACAATTCTCGACTTCTCCCTGTCAATGTTCCGATGTTGAGTGTTCCCAGCCGCAGTCGGACTAACTTCTTTAGCCTGCCCCGTCCATGAGCAGGTAGCCCTCGTCCACTTCTCACATCGTTTGGGCGAGGACAGGGCGCGTTTCCGCCGGGGGGCGCCCTAGCTTGTTCCAAGTTGATTTGAAGTTGCCATAGATGCGACACAGAAATACTGTGGCCGGTGGGTCGCTCCATCTGACGCCAAAGACCCTCACCGTTGGTTGGAATGCAGCTGGCACCGCGTGGAGGTGGTGATGGGATTTTGCCGGCCTAAGGAAAGCTGTCTCGGGTGTGGACCAATCAACTTCAAGGACAGTGCATATGTGGTGGTCAAGGTTGACACCAAGGTTGACACAGGTCACACAGGTCACACAAGCTAGGGGAGAGGTACGTACCGGTCTGGACCGGTCCGGACCGGCAGGGACGAGAGGTGGTTGGAACCGCTCTGAGGGGAGGGGGCTGGCGAGAGCCAGGGCCCCGAGACACCCCCGCCCCTCAGAGAGAAGGGATATAAGACGGCTCCCGGAGAGCGGAGGGGTCGATCTCAGGAGAAGCTGAAGGAGGTGCGGCCGGAGATCCTGGACCCCCAAGCCTCGAGGATGCCGCCCCGCTGGGACTGAGTGGGCTGGGTAGCTGTAGGCTAGGGAAGGAGAGTAACAGAGTAGCTGGAGGCTAGGGAAGGAAAGTAACAGAGTAGCTGTAGGCTAGGGAAGGAGAGTAACAGAGTAGCTGGAGGCTAGGGAAGGAAAGTAACAGAGTAGCTGTAGGCTAGGGAAGGAGAGTAATGAGAATAGAGCCGGAGGCTGTACCTCCCTAGGTTGTGTGGTTGGACTGTTCGCCCAGTGAGTCCTGAGGACTAGTGTTATTGGAATAAAAGCATGTGGCCTCTACGAAGTCTCGGTCTCATTCAAGAATACTACAACTGGTGTTAGAAGCGGCCAAAGAACCTCGCTGACATGGAGACAAGACAGAAAGCGCTCACCAGGGGCCAGGAGAAGGACGTCGAGGGAGACGCTGAGCCGGAGGCGGGAGCGCCATTTCCGGGGGACGGGTCTGCGGGGGCGGGCTCGGGTTCTCCGGGGCCCTCCAGGAGTCCGCCGACGTCGGGATGGGCGATCCAGTCGGCCCATGCCCGGCTGGCCGATCTCCTCCATGCCGCTGCCTCCATCCTCGACGAGCTCACGCTGGGGGGAGCGGGAGTGCCGGGTGGAGTACCAGGCCGGAGGATGGGACGGGTTCCCGCCGAGAAACGCGCCATTCCCGCGCAAAACTTTGACGTCACCTCCGGAGGGAGAGACGTCACTTCCGCCGGGAATGCGGCCGCCGGAGATGACGTCACTTCCGCCGGGGGGGTCACCGCTTCCGGGGGAAATGACGTCAACCCCCCAGGAGGTCAGGGGGCAGAGGTGGCTCGCGTCACATCCGCCATCTGCGGCCTTACATCGGGAGAAGCAGAGTTTTCGGGTAGGTGCCCGCCGATTCGGTCTGATATTCTGCTGCCAGAAGATGCTTCAAATACTGCACTTGGGACGCTGCTGTCTTCAAGGGGGGACTACATCCCGGCGCTGCAACAGTGCTTGCCTTCGCTGCAGGTTTTCACGGCAAAGGGGGGGGACTGGGCTGCTTTTTCACGCCGTTTCGTGGCAAATGCCGAGACGGCTGGGTGGTCTGCCGACATTGCTCTCCGAGCCCTGCCTTCCGCCTTGGACGACGTGGCCTTGGCCACGTTCCTCCTTATTCCACGGAGGCAACGCTCCACTTTGCAGGAGGCTCTCGATTGGATGGCCTTAGTGTATGGACCTCCATCCGAAACAAGACATCGGTTCGCCAGTCGGAGGAGGGAGGCGGACGAGACACCTCTTGCCTATCAGAGTGCACTGATGGCGTTGGCTCAAGCAGCCTATCCTCGAATGGACGATGTGGGCCTGGACTCCATCGTGCTTGAGAAGTTGCTGCTGCTGGCTCGGGAACTGAGGATTGCCATCCACATCAAAGATGAAGCTAACCTTTCCTCGCTGGGGGCGGCACATTACCTGCACACAGAGTTGCTCTTCCAGCGGGATGAGCAGGTGGCTGCGTGCGCCGCTGCAAGAGTTGACGAGGTCCCGGCTACCCAGGCCTTCGCGTCGCAGCGGGCCGCCAGTTGGAGGGGGGCCGACCGGCCTCGCCAAGGGGAAACCCGAGGGAGACACGGATCCCCGCGGGCGTGGGCTCGCGTCACGTGCTACAACTGTGGCCAGCTGGGTCACCTGGCATCGGGTTGCCCAGCACCCCGGCGCTGGGCTCCGGGTCATCCACCATCGTCCGCCCGTCCGCCGGCCGCTCCACAAGAACCCCAGGCATGTCGCGACACCTCACGCACACGGTCCCTGCCCGCATCTCATACACCGCATACACCGCGAATCGGCGCGCCACTAAATCGCGTTGCGTTGAAGGGTGGGGAGCGGAATGGGGCTGATGTTCGGGGGCCACTTCGCGCGGCTCAGTGGTCCGAGTTGGCCCACAGGGTCGTGGCCGCGGCGACGGGCTCGTCGGTTATTCTCGGGGATATTGAGGGAATTCAATTTAGATTGTTGGTCGATATGGGGGCTTCGGCTACTATAATTTCCGACCTCATATACAACGTGTTACCAAAGAGATGTCAGGCACTCACCCCGTTCTCCGTCCCTTGCTTTGCGGCAAATGGGGGTTCCCTGGGGATTATTAGCCAAATAACTGCACAAATTTGTATTGGCGACATTAAATTATCTGGTCCCGTTTTGGTTTCCGATGCCTTGGCGGTTCCCTGTTTGTTGGGTACGGATTTCTTGGGGAGGATGCCCATCAAAATTTTAATTGACAAAGGCTGCATCGAGCTTCCTTCGGGCCGCCGGATGGCGTTTCTGCCCTCACCAAACCGGCTGCGCACAGCTTGCACGACTGTTCCGGCTATGGCGTCTGAAACCGTGCGGATTCCGCCGGGTGCGCAGATGCTAATACCACTTCAGTTACGCAAACCACTGGAGGCAGACGCTACGTCGGGGGTTTTGTTGTCTCCTTCAAATACGACCGAGCGAGGGTTGGACCTGGTGGGTGCACAAACGCTTGTGCCTAGAGATGGACAGCCCTTCATTCAGGTGCTGAATGCGGGGTTGCGGACGAAGGTCGTGCACCGAGGGGCTGTTGTGGCACATGCGTCGCTGCCGCTGCACACTGACTCCGTCGCAGCTCATGTCGGTGTGGCGCCGGCGTTCGGGACGCAGGTGGGTGTCGATGAGGCATGGATGGATTCTCTCTGTTCAGGGGCTGAAAATCTTTCAGAGTCACAAAGATTAAAGTTGCGCATGTTGCTTCGTGATTTTCCCGATGTTTTTAGCAAACACAAATTCGATGTTGGGTGCACTAATCTATTGAAACACCACATTGATACGGGGGATTCCGCTCCCATTCGGCAAAATCCGTTCCGATTGAGTCCGGCAGAGAAGGAACATGTCCGGTTGGCAGTGAATGACATGCTTGCCGCAGACATTGTGGCTCCCTCCAACAGCCCATGGGGTGCGCCCATTGTGCTTGTTAAAAAACATGATGGCAGTTTGAGGTTTTGTGTGGATTTTCGGAAGCTTAACAAGATTTCGCTGGCGGACGCATATCCGCTCCCTCGCATGGACGAGTCACTCGATGCCTTGGCGGGGGCACGGTATTTTTCAACCTTGGACCTTTTGTCGGGGTTTTGGCAACTGCCCTTGGATGACGCTTCCAAACCTAAGACCGCGTTCCGTACGCCACAGGGCCTTTATCAGTTCAACCGGTTGCCCATGGGATTGCACTCAGCTCCAGCGACGTTCCAGAGATTGATGGAACTGGTCCTCGCTGGCCTGCAGTGGGACTCTTGTCTTATATATCTGGACGACGTGATTATTTTCAGCCGTACGTTTGAGGAACATCTGGACAGACTGCGGGCTGTATTTCTCAGAGTGCGATCAGCTAACCTTAAATTTAAGCCTCAGAAATGTTTCCTGTTGCGTGAATCGGTGCGGTACCTCGGCCACGTTGTCAGTTCTACGGGTATAGCCACCGATCCTGCTAAAACTGACTGTGTAAGAACGTGGCCCACGCCCACGTCTGTGGGGGAAGTCCGCAGCTTTATAGGCTTTGCGTCCTATTACCGCCGGTTTGTTGAGGGGTTTGCGACGATCGCCAAACCCCTTCATGCTTTGACGGCTAAGGGGGCTAAATTCCATTGGGGGGAAGAGGAAGACAGGGCGTTCAGGGCGCTTCGCGATGCCCTTGTCCGAGCTCCTCCCTTATGCTATCCCGATTTCACGTTGCCCTTCATCCTGGACACCGATGCCAGCAATACCGGCATCGGCGCGGTGCTTTCGCAGGTTGTCAACGGGGTCGAACGGGTCGTTGCCTACGGCAGTAGAGTCCTGTCTCCGGCAGAACAACGTTATTGCGTCACCCGCCGTGAACTGCTCGCTATTGTCGTGTTTGTTCAACAATATCGACCGAACCTGTACGGTAGGCATTTTACGGTTCGTTCCGATCACGCCGCGCTACAGTATGCGTTGAAAATAGACCAGCCGTCCAGCCAGCTGTAACGTTGGCTTGAGGTCCTACAGGACTACACGTTCACGGTGGTGTACCGGAAGGGGACACAACATTTAAACGCGGATGGCTTGTCACGCCTTCCTCCGGGTGATGGGTGCGCGTGTTTTATGGGCTCGGGGAGATGCAAATCGGCCACGAGTACCGCTCCGGCTTCTCCCTTGGCAGCGGCAGCAGGGGTGGTCGATAGGGAACCTGTCGCCGAGGGGGACTCGCAGGTGTTGGTCGCTCGCGACTCGCTCCTCGATCTGCCTCTGGACAAATGAGGACGGTTCCAGATGGAAGACAATTCCCTCCTCAAGTTACGCCGTCGTGCGGAGAGAGGGGGAGATTGTCAGGAAAGGGTAGGTACTGTCAGGTTGCGGGAGGGTCTCCTCATGTCATGGGACGCCAGCTTGGGGTGTTACAGAATCGTCGTCCCCACCGCTCTGCGGGGCAGGGCCGTGTGGGCGGCGCACGAACGCATCCTGCATTTGGGTATTCACAAAACGCTCGCTACACTGCAATTGGATTTCTTTTGGCCGGGAATGGCGCGCGATGTCGCCGACCTTTTGAATAGTTGCACGCAGTGTGCGCGGCGGAAACACCCGGCTAGGGCGGCTTGCCCACCCCTTCAGTCCATTCAGGTGTCCCGGGTTAATGAGTTGGTGGCTCTTGACATTCTGGGTCCCTTCCCTGTCACCGCTCAGGGAAATAAGTACCTGCTGGTTGGGGTTGAATATTTCACCCGTTGGCCTATGGCCTGGCCCCTCCCCAACCAGTCGGCGGCAGCCATTGCGGAGGCGTTCCTCCAGGGCTACGTCCTGGATAAGGGCGCCCCGGAACAGCTGCTAACCGACCAGGGAAAGAACTTTTCGTCCAATCTTCTGCGGGAGGTTTGTGACCTTTTGTGCACACAGAAGGTCCGGACTTCCCCCTACCACCCGCAGACCGATGGTATGGTCGAACGTCTACACCGGACCATTACCTCTATGTTGTGTCATCAGGTAGACGACACACAGTTGGATTGGGACTTGAAGATTCCCGGAGTTCTGGCCGCATATAGGTTGGCGCCTCACGCGGCCACGGGCTATTCGCCCTTCTACTTAATGTACAGCAGGGATGTCGACCCCCCCATGGAGGTGCAATTGCGGGTCCAGTCTGCGGCTTCTCGCTCGAAACTGTCCGAACACGCTCAGTTCAATATTCGGAAGTTGGTCGAGGCGAGGGTGGCCGCGCAGGAAAATTCCAGGGCAAGGCAACGGGCCAATGGGCGTCTGTATGATCGCCGGGTTACGGTGTATAAATGGGCGGTAGGGGATAAGGCGTGGCTGCACTGCCCGCAGGTGCCGCTGTCAACGTCATCGAAATTGCTGCGGCCCTGGCGGGGGCCGGTCGACATTGTTCGGGTCGTTCGGGACCAGTGTGTTAGGGTCGCGTGCGGACGGCGTTCTTGGTACGTGCACCCCTCGCGCCTGAAGCCCTATGTCGCACCACGCACTCACACACCTTCATCTCGCAGGGGCCGGCCGCGTGACGTGTCCGGCAGGTTGGGGGAGGGGCCTCATGACCCCCTTGTTGTTCCAAAACCCCCTGCCACTCTTTCGGATGCTGCAGGTGTGAGTCCACCTAGGGTGGTCTCGCCAGAGGAGCGGGAAGCGAGCCGGCCGCCTGTCCAGCAGGAAGACGGCTCGCGGGCTTTGTCCCCGGGGCCTCGAAACGTGCCGGACGCCCCCCTCCGCAAGGAACGCTGGCTTCTGGCGATGGACCCGCCACACGGACTCGTTCGAAGGGTCTCAGGTTCTCCTGAGACCTGTCGCAGATACACTGCCTCCTCGCGGGGCCTGGGTGTTCGAGTCACCTTGTTCGTTGGTGTGGTGTGTCCGCGGTGTTCTTGTGTACAGGGGGGTTGGTGTAAATTATCGGGGATAGTTGTGTTTGTTGTTGTTGTTCTGTTGTTGTTATTGTTGTGTTGAGGCTCACGCATTGTTCTTGTCGTGTTCAGAATTCCTGGTTCGCGAGTTAGGGTTGGGATGTGGATAGTGATGCAGCCGGGACGGCTGCGTGCTGTATAGGGGGGGGGTGATGTGGTGGTCAAGGCTGACACCAAGGTTGACACAGGTCACACAGGTCACACAAGCTAGGGGAGAGGTACGTACCGGTCTGGACCGGTCCGGACCGGCAGGGACGAGAGGTGGTTGGAACCGCTCTGAGGGGAGGGGGCTGGCGAGAGCCAGGGCCCCGAGACACCCCCGCCCCTCAGAGAGAAGGGATATAAGACGGCTCCCGGAGAGCGGAGAGGTCGATCTCAGGAGAAGCTGAAGGAGGTGCGGCCGGAGATCCTGGACCCCCAAGCCTCGAGGATGCCGCCCCGCTGGGACTTAGTGGGCTGGGTAGCTGTAGGCTAGGGAAGGAGAGTAACAGAGTAGCTGGAGGCTAGGGAAGGAAAGTAACAGAGTAGCTGTAGGCTAGGGAAGGAGAGTAACAGAGTAGCTGGAGGCTAGGAAAGGAAAGTAACAGAGTAGCTGTAGGCTAGGGAAGGAGAGTAATGAGAATAGAGCCGGAGGCTGTACCTCCCTAGGTTGTGTGGTTGGACTGTTCCCCCAGTGAGTCCTGAGGACTAGTGTTATTGGAATAAAAGCGTGTGGCCTCTACGAAGTCTCGGTCTCATTCAAGAATACTACACATACATTATCAGAGTTATGTTTTTATTTTTCGATTTAAAGCTTTCGTGACTGCAGGGATTCATCTTCTTGGTTCTTTTGGTAAAGTCACGTAGAATGGAAATACATTTATTATTTTATTATTTCCATTCTACGTGACTTTACCGAAAGAACCAAGAAGAGTTATGTTTTTGTTTGCATTATGACTGCAGGTATTGTGGTCTATGCAAACATGACTCCTCCTAATAAAAGGTGTCAGTTTTGTTGCCAGATAGAAGGGTAAAAAACCAATTATCACATTTTTTACTGGCAAATGAGGTTCCAATGGTGTAAATGCTTTCCCCGAGCTCTCATACTCTGATGGTGCATTGTCTTTGAGTTGTGCGCCTTTTGGCGTCATCTGGTCCAACCCATGTGAGACTAGGCTCTAAGGAAAGCTGTCTCGGGTGTGGACCAATCAACTTCAAGGACAGTGCATACATTATCAGAGTTATGTTTTTTGTTTGCATTATGACTGCAGGTATTGTGGTCTATGCAAACATGACTCCTCCTAAAAAAAGGTGTCAGTTTTGTTGCCAGATAGAAGGTTAAAAAAACAATTATCATATTTTTTACTGGCAAATGAACTGCTGAAACTGTCGGTGGTATAGAGCTTTAGAGCGAATAGAATTGATTGCATTTGCTATTGGTTTCATAACAGCGTCAAATTTGAGATGTTGGCGCAGAGAGCCTGCTGGTGAATGATAACGTGAAGTTTAATAGCGTTACCTGCTTCTTCGCTGACTTTATTGCAGATCAGTGTGGACAATCCACTTCGCTCACCAGCCATGGCAGGCGCACCATCGGTAATGATCCCAGAAACTTTACTCCATGGTAGTTTCATATCATCAACAGCTTCACAAATAGAAACGAATAAATCTGTTCCTCTGGTTTGCCCTTTAAGGCTGTTGAGGTCAAGCAGCTCCTCTGTCACGTTAATGTTGTCATCAACTCCTCTTTAAAAAATAAGTAGTTGTGCAGTGTCAGATGCATCGGTGCTTTCATCGCAGGCTAATGAGAAATAATCAAAAGCCACTCCCCTGTCCCCCAGTTGTCTCTGAATATCTGACGATATATAATCAACTCTCCGTGCCAGTGTTGCGTGCCAGGCAAACATTTGTAGTGGGTTCGAGTCAGGTGCACACACACACACAGCTTGGAGGCAACACTATTTATTAAACGGTAAGTAATATAACACTGTACATGAGGTGGTGACCACCTTCCTCAACTCACTAACACTCTGGAACACGAGACAGAGTGGACCAGGCAGGCGACGGGCTGCCTGGTCCAGGACAACGACCCGGGACTTAAGGACCGATGATATCGTCTTCACTTCGGAGTTCAACAGCCCCGCTCTGCGTTCACACCCCGCTGATATCCGCTCCGGCGTGGCCGGCTCCGCCCAGGCGTGGCTGGCTCTGCCCAGGCCACGCCTCTCTTCCCAGGCCACGCCTCCCTTCCCTCACCTCTGGGAAGGTCCAGGTCCCTCCACCACGTGACTCCCCCAGGCACCCCTTGGGGCCCCCAGCCCTCGTACGGGCCGACACAGTAGTGACGTCCTATGTCACTACACATTCATAAATTTTTGCTTCTTCTCGGGGCAAATGTTCTCCACCATTTTCATGACACAGTCTTTGATAAACGCACCTTCAGTAAAAGGTTTGCCATGTTTAGCTATTAACATGGCCACTTCGTAGCTGGCTTTGGTGATGTTTTTCTTTGACCCACAGGCCCGCGTGAAGAATCGCTGTTGCGATGCCAGAGCAGCTTGGAGTTGCTTCACTTTTTCAGCGCGGTCACCCCCTGTTAGCTTGTCGTATGTTGTAGCATGATTAGTCTCGTAGTGTCTCTTTACGTTGAAATCCTTAAACAAGGCAACCGTCTCTTTACAAATTAGACAAACACAATTGCCTCGATTTTCAGTGAAGAAGTGTTGTAATTCCCACCGCTCCTGAAAGCGGCGGCCCTCACTGTCAACATTTGCTTACCCCGAGCTCTCATACTCTGATGGTGCATTGTCTTTGAGTTGTGCGCCTTTTGGCGTCATCTGGTCCAACCCATGTGAGACTAGGCTCTAAGGAAAGCAGAAATGATTCGAGAAGGGTTCGCGGCACGGATGCAGAGCCAGTGAGCATTAGAATGGTGGTACCACCGTGTGGTGAAAGGAGGAATTACATCTTTAAAGTTTTATGACTTATTTATTCTGACAGAGCTATCGAGCCATAAATAACACGTTATAAGACCGAAGCTGCGGGCCGTATGAAATCTGACCATGGGCCGTGATTGGCCCGCGGGCCGGACTTTCAACATGCCTGCCCTACAGGGACATCCTGCATGCCCTTGCTCAAGAAATCCTACGTTAAATATGCTATGATGCTTTAAAGCTTCATAAATATATTTTGGGAAATTAACCAAAGCTTATGGATGCACAAATAGAAGCCTACACGAAAATCTTGGAAGACATTGAGACTACAAATCGAGTATCTTTTTTTCCTTGATGCACCTGCCAGTACTAGGAAGACCTTTTTTTCAAACTGCTCCTCGCTAAGGCTCACCAGAGAGAGAAAATTACTCTAGCTGTGGCATCATCGGGGATTGCTGTGTAAGTCAATGTGTGTGTGTGAGACCATGTGTATGTGTTTGAGTCTATATGTGTGTGCGTTTAGGTCCATGTGTGTGTGTAAGTCGATGTGTGTCTGTGCCTTGTTTGCCCGGCTAATGCCAGATGAGTGTGTGTGTCAGTCGCTGTGTGTGTGTTAGTCGATGTGTGTGCATGGCTCCATATGAGTGTGTAAGTCACTGGGAGTGTGTCTATGTGTGTCAGTCGATGTGTGTGTGTACGTCGATGTGTATGTGTGTGAGTCCATATGTGTGTGTGTTAGTCCATATGTGTGTGTAAGTCCATGTGTGTGTATCTAAAGTCCATGTCTGTGTGTGTGAGTCCATATGTGTATGTGTGTGTAAGCCAATGTGTGTGTCAGTCTATGTATGTGTGTGTGTGAGTGGATGTGTGTGTGTCTTAGTCGATATGTGTGTGTAACTCCATGTGTGTGTATCTAAAGTCGATGTCTCTGTGTGTGTGAGTCCATATGTGTGTGTGTGTAAGGCGATGTCTTTGTGTGTGTGGGTCAATGTGTGTGTATCTAAGTCGATGTGTGTGTGTCTTTTTCGCCCGGGCAACGCCGGGGAGTTCCCGCTAGTCCTTTATAATAATAACCTTATGTGCCATGACGATTTGACCAAACTGTATCATAATAACGTTATGTGTCCTGACTTTTAGGCCACCCTGTATAATAATCCTGTGTGTACACTATGGAGATCTCTTTTACCAGTGGCAAAATATAGTAGTAGGTTTTTGCCCTTTTAAACTGGTACAAAACTGACACCTTAATTCAAGGCATCATGTTTGCAATAACCACAACACAAGTACTCAAAAAAGCAAACAAAAAGAAGCAACTCTGATAATGATAATAATATGCACTGTCCTTGACGTTGATTGGTCCACACCCGAAACGGCTTTCTTTAGAGCCGAGTCCCCATTGGTGTTGGATCAGATGACACCAGAAGGCGTACAACTCAAACACAGTGCAATATCAGAGTATTGAGAGCTCGGGGTAAGCATTTACACTATGAGATCTCTTTTACCAGTGGCAAAATATAGTAGTAGGTTTTTACCCTTTCAAGCTGGTACAAAACTGACACCTTAATTCAAGGCATCATGTTTACAATAACCACAACACAAGTAGTCAAAAAAGCAAACAAAAAGAAGCAACTCTGATAATATATTATTATCATTATTCAAGGCATCATGTTTGCAATAACCACAACACAAGTAGTCAAAAAAGCAAACAAAAATAAGTAACTCTGATAATATATTATTATCATTATCAGAGTTGCTTCTTTTTGTTTGCTTTTTTGATTACTTGTGTTGTGGTTATTGCAAACATGATGCCTTGAATAAAGGTGTCAGTTTTGTACCAGTTTAAAAGGGTAAAACCTACTACTATATTTTGCCACTGGTCAAAGAGCTCTCATAGTGTAAATGCTTACCCCGAGCTCTCAATACTCTGATATTGCACTGTGTTTGAGTTGTACGCCTTCTGGTGTCATCTGGTCCAACACCAATGGGGACTAGGCTCTAAAGAAAGCCGTCTCGGGTGTGGACCAATCCACTTCAAGGACAGTGCATATTATTATCATTATCAGAGTTGCTTCTTTTTGTTTGCTTTTTTGACTACTTGTGTTTTGGTTATTGCAAACATGATGCCTTGAATAAAGGTGTCAGTTTTGTACCAGTTTAAAAGGGTAAAAACATACTACTAAATCCTGTGTGTATTTTCTGTTGTGCCACCCTGCATAATAATTATGTGTGCTCTGCCTTTTGGGCCACACTGTATAGTAATATCCCTGTGTCGTGACTTTTGGGGCATCTTGTATCTGTCTGCTTATATGTCTGTCTAGGTTATTTAATTTTAGTGTGTTTCTTTCTCCCTCTAAGCCTGCGTACTTCTTTACGCGTCTCCTCGTACTCATTGACATGTAAATGTTGTCTCTAACCCCATCCCTCTCGCTGCCTCCGCCCCCCTCTGTCTATTTAAGGCCACCCCACAGAGACGATCACCCCTCTCTGTACCTGTGTTGCTCGCTCTATGTATCTTGGTGATATCTGTCTGCTTATATGTCTGTCTATAGTTTTCTGGTTAGATTTTATGTCGCTATTTCATTATACCTGATGATGATTGCTTGTGTTGCAATCGAAACGTCGTATGCTATTATTTAATTTATTATTTTATCTTTATACGTGACTTTACCGAAAGAACCAAAGAATAATTCCTGCAGTCACGAAAGCTCCGAAATTAAGATTGAACCACTTCTACGGGGAAGTTCCAAGTTTACCTTTTTTTCTCTCTCTGGGTTTTTTGTTCTCTCTCTCTGCCTGTATATTTAGTGTAATTTTTTCTGTCTACACTCGTTTTTTGTCGTTCTTAGGTTCTGCTCTGTCTGTGTGTCTCCGTTCCTCTTGTTTTTATGTTTTGTCTTTCTTTGGAATTTTCACGCTTAAATTCTAACTTAGCAATCTTTGAAATACGTAATCGACCAGGCTATGCGTTAATTGTGTTTTGACCGACTCTCTGTGTCGTTTTACATAACATTTCGATACTTTGCTAGGTTATTTAATTTTAGTGTGTTTCTTTCTCCCTCTAAGCCTGCGTACTTCTCTACGCGTCTCCTCGTACTCATTGACATGTAAATTTTGTCTCTAACCCCTCCCTCTCGCTGCCTCCGCCCCCCTCTGTCTATTTAAGGCCACCCCACAGAGACGATCACCCCTCTCTGTACCTGTGTTGCTCGCTCTATGTTTGCTTATATGTCTGTCTATAGTTTTCTGGTTAGATTTTATGTCGCTATTTCATTATACCTGATGATGATTGCTTGTGTTGCAATCGAAACGTCGTATGCTATTATTTAATTTATTATTTTATCTTTATACGTGACTTTACCGAAAGAACCAAAGAATAATTCCTGCAGTCACGAAAGCTCCAAAATTAAGATTGAACCACTTCTACGGGGAAGTTCCAAGTTTACCTTTTTTCTCTCTCTCTGGGTGTTTTGTTCTCTCTCTCTGCCTGGAAGAGGTATGTGGATGACACTTTCGTCATCTGGCCACATGGCCTCCCAGCATTCAATCACTTCTTGGACCACATAAATTCCAGACACCCATCCATCAGATTCACCATGGAAGTGGAGAAAGATGGTAAACTACCATTCTTGGATATTCTGTTTGAGAGGAGACCTGACGGATCCTTGGGACATTCTGTCTACAGGAAAGCCACCCACACAGATTCCTACTTGAAACCGGATTCCCACCACCACCCATCTCAAAAGATTTCTCTCATCAAAACGCTATACCACAGAGCCCATGGCATTTCTGACCAACACCACCTGGCCGGTGAATTAAGACATGTACATCGGGCCCTCAGGATGAACGGATACTCTGACCGCACCATCCGCCAAGCTGTTTCTCCCACCATGCAGAAGCAGCCACATGAAACTCCGACCAAAACTATCACGTTACCATACATAGCAGGCGTGACCAAAAAGATCTCCAAAATTCTAAACAAACATAAGATCCAAGTCCGATTCAGTACAGTGCATAAAATCTGTGATCTGATTCCATCTGTGAAGGATGTCGTTCCTGACTTACAGTATCCTGGAGTCTACAAACTGAGTTGTAGTTGTGGTGATTGCTACATTGGAGAAACGAAACGTCATGTTTCTGCTTGTGTCCGCGAGCACAAGTCAGATCTGAAACACGGCAGAACTGATTCTTTGGCCGTTGCCGATCATTGCTACAACTCTGTAGGCTCTCATGAAATAGTCTTTTCCGAGACCAAGGTGCTCTGCAAACCTTCTGGCTACCATCAAAGGTTTGTACACGAAGCCATACAAATATACAAACACAGACATAATTTCAACCGTGAAGATGGTTACAAACTGAGTAATCATTGGAAAGATGTGATTAACCATGCAAAAAAGATTTAACTACACTTATTTGGACCATCTTATTTGACAGACAACTATTACAGGTTACTGATAGACAGCCAGTTTTGTTTTACCAGGTTTAGTTTTTTCTTTTTTCACACTTTTGTTATGGAGGCTAGGCGTTAGTCACAAACCGCACCTCTCCATAACAAAGGCTCAGTCTTTTGTTATGCAGTCTATTCTTAGTCTTAAGCCTCACCTTACCATATTAATAAAAAGTGTACCTTTCCGGGCCCTTCCCCCCTCAACCATTATATTTACGGAGTGGTAGCTCTTGTAATCTCTCATTTACTTGATACAGCTGTCATGGCTGTGACGGTTCCACCTGAAGACGGATGCTTGTGTTGCCTCCGAAACGACGTGATTTTTTATTTTTATTTTATTTTACTTTTATAAATTTAAATTTCAATTTTTTACCTACGTCACTTTACCGAAAAAACCTAAGAATATGAATCCTTGCAGTCACGAAAGCTTCAAATCTAAAATTAACATAATTTATTCAGTGGGAGGGGGTAAACTCGCTAGTGACGTCATGTCATCTCCACCGCGCCGTTTATCGTGACGTCACGAAATCCCCGAAAGCTGCTCGCCACTCAACTGAGATCCGAGGTGAGAAGTTCACATCGTGATGGTGGTGGTCGTGGTTTTTGGTGGTGGTTTTTGTTTATTTAGGTGCAGTATCGCTTCTTCTATTGTTCTCCTCGGGATATCAATTGAGTGTAGCAGCGAGAATGGAATCGATGTCCAGGTTGAACGTTACAGAGTGCGGCCTAGCCATGCTGGGCTTGCCTCCTGCCATCGCCTGATTGTATTTGCTTTAAGTTTTGTTAATTTTTATTTGTCCTCACCTGGCTGACTACTTTAATACCATTTTTTTTTTATATTTCTCATATTTTGAGCTATATATATCTTTCAGAAGCGACCTGCCCACAACGAAGTGGCTTGTGTGGAAATTTACAGCAGCCAAATGCTCTAAATGCGACCACGCAGAAAGAGAGACACGCAAACTCCAAATAAACACGCGTCAGCGTCGGGATCCAACCCACGACCTCCTGTATACCGGGCGATGTCGTGAAAATCTCGCCAGCGTGGTGCACACTCGAGTGCTTTATCACACTGAGTCTCTTTACTTCAGTTCAGAAGCGTCCTGCCGAGTTGGTTTGGCAGTCGGGGGGAGGGGCGATGCTTATTCGCGTATTCCCGGTTTGAGTAAACTGGAGGCCTTTATTTCTAGATTTGAAGCTTTCGTGACTGCAAGGAATCATATTCTTAGGTTTTTTCGGTAAGGTCACGTAGGTAAAACATCAAAATTAATGAAAATAAAACAAAAATCACGACGTGTGTTGCCTCCGAAACGTCGTGATTTTTGTTTTATTTTATTTTCATTAATTTTGATGTTTTACCTACGTGACTTTACCGAAAAAACCTAAGAATATGGAGGCCTTTGTTCAGCATTGCAATATTTGGACGATACCAGTCCAGAAGTTTACTTCCCGAGTGAAGTCCAATTAACTAAGAAGCTTATTTTCAAGGGCGACTGAGCCGACATTATAAATGATTTACCGTAATAATAATTAAGCTCACTCACTGGCCCACTCACTAATCCATCCACTCACTCATCTACTCATCCACCCTCTCTTCTCTCTCTTGTTCGTCCACCCACCCACTCTATAACTAACTCATCCATCGACTTTCCCACTCATCCATCCACTCTCCCACTCACTCATCCATCCACTCTACCATTTGCCCACACAAGCACACTCACCAACTCCCACTCGCCCACACTCACTCACAATCAGAAGTTCATTTCACGAGTAACACCCATTGAGCTTAGACGCAATTTCTTAAGGGCGACTTGGCGGGCAGACATCAACGCATTCCAAAATTACAGGTTTACAAAACAATCTTAATAGCAATTCTGTTGTAAAATTACATTCTCACTCAAACTTTAGTGACTTAAAAAATAGAGTCAGTTTAAATGAGGTTATAGATGGCAGAATTGAGATGCCAAAAGACGATACGTCGTTCCAAAAACCTTTGGGCAGTGAAATCTGGGAAACTGTTAACAATCAGTCATACAGGAACCCCTCGACTCGCAGAGACCCACAGACCCGCACAGAGACCCAAGGATCCGCAGAGACCCCCAGACTCGCACACAGACCCACAGATTCACATAGACAATCGGATGCACATCGTATATTTTTCGGATTGTCCAATGGATTAATAACAAGTAAAATAAAGAGCAAATCTACGGAAATAATAGCCTTGTAAATAGAAATATCATGTGATTGATACAGACTTGATGTTTGTGGTAAAATACCACAAGCATGTGTGGTTAATGCAGACTTAATTCTGCCTTGCAATCGGTATCTGTTTGCAAATTGGACTATGTATATTTTTGGGTCTTACGGCAAAGTCACATAGATAGGTTCAAAGAAAATAAAAAAAAACTACAACGTTTCGATGGCAACACAAGCGATCGAAACGACGTTTTTTTTTGTTATCTACTTTACCGAAAGACCCAAAGAATATGAATTCCTGCAGTCAAGAAAACTTTTTAAGTCAAGATTTGAACTATGTACTTTATTCATTTCTACTTATTTGTCGTGAATTGATTCCCTTTAATCTATTTTGCACTCTTGTCGTTTTTTGTATGTTAGTTGAACTTCTTTAACACCGTACGTAGCCAACCATGTTTGATTTTGTATCTTTCTGACCCGCCGCAACTGGACATCTGTGACAATCCTCCAGAAGACAGATTCTGATTTTAAAGATTCTGATCTTAACACCTGTCTTATTGCCGAAAATGTTCTTCTTTCATCAAAATAGTTGTATCATCATACATTTCAACCATGACGCCAGTACACAATGGCCTACTCATGAAAAATAACGTGAGAAAAAAGCATATGGTGCATGTTGGTGTGTATAATATGCCTGCAATATTAATACTATTATAATTAACATACTGCATTTCAATCTTGATTTGAAGCTTTCATGACTGCAGGAATTACTCTTTGGTTATTTTGGTAAAGTCACGTATGAAAAAATATAGATTACGACGTTTCGATTGCAACACAAGCAACCGTCATCAGGTAAGAACTGTATGCAAATGCAAGCTTGGAGAGAGACACATACACAGCGATAGAGACAAACACAGACACGGAGAGAGACACATACAGTGAGGGAAAAAAGTATTTGATGCCCTGCTGATTTCGTACATTTTCCCACTGACAAAGAAATGATCAGTCTATAATTTTAATGGTAGGTTTATTTGAACAATGAGAGACAGAATAACAAAAAAATGCAGAAAAACGCATGTCAAAAATATTATAAATTGATTTGCATTTTAATGTGGGAAATAAGTATTTGACCCCCTCTCAATCAGAAAGATTTCTGGCTCCAAGGTGTCTTTTATACAGGTAACAAGCTGAGATTAGGAGCACACTCTTAAAGGGAGTGCTCCTAATCTCAGCTTGTTACCTGTATAAAAGACCCCTGTTCACAGAAGCAATCAATCAATCAGATTCCAAACTCTCCACCATGGCCAAGACCAAAGAGCTCTCCAAGGATGTCAGGGACAAGATTGTAGACCTACACGAGGCTGGAATAGGCTACAAGACCATCGCCAAGCAGCTTGGCGATAAGGTGATAACAGTTGGTGCGATTATTTGCAAATGGAAGAAACACAAAATAACTGTCAATCTCCCTCGGCCTGGGGCTCCATGCAAGATCTCACCTCGTGGAGTTGCAATGATCATGAGAACGGTGAGGAATCAGCCCAGAACTACACGGGAGGATCTTGTCAATGATCTCAAGGCAGCTGGGACCATAGTCACCAAGAAAACAGTTGGTAACGCACTACGCCGTGAAGGACTTAAATCCTGCAGCGCCCGCAAGGTACCCCTGCTCAAGAAAGCACATATACATGCCCGTCTGAAGTTTGCCAATGAACATCTGAATGATTCATAGGACAACTGGGTGAAAGTGTTGTGGTCAGATGAGACCAAAATGGAGCTCTTTGGCATCAACTCAACTCACCGTGTTTGGAGGAGGAGGAATGCTGCCTATGACCCCAAGAACACCATCCCCACCGTCAAACATGGAGGTGGAAACATTATGCTTTGGGGGTGTTTTTCTGCTAAGGGGACAGGACAACTTCACTGCATCAAAGGGACGATGGACGGGGCCATATACCGTCAAATCTTGGGTGAGAACCTCCTTCCCTCAGCCAGCGCATTGAAAATGGGTCGTGGATGGGTATTCCAGCATGACAATGACCCAAAACACACGGCCAAGGCAACAAAGGAGTGGCTCAAGAAGAAGCACATTAAGGTCCTGGAGTGGCCTAGCCAGTCTCCAGACCTTAATCCCATAGAAAATCTGTGGAGGGAGCTGAAGGTTCGAGTTGCCAAACGTCAGCCTCGAAACCTTAATGACTTGGAGAAGATCTGCAAAGAGGAGTGGGACAAAATGCCTCCAGAGATGTGTGCAAACCTGGTGGCCAACTACAAGAATCATCTGACCTCTGTGATTGCCAACAAGGGTTTTGCCACCAAGTACTAAGTCATGTTTTGCAGAGGGGTCAAATACTTATTTCCCTCATTAAAATGCAAATCAATTTCTAACATTTTTGACATGCGTTTTTCTGCATTTTTGTATGATTGTCTCTCATTGTTCAAATAAACCTACCATTAAAATTATAGACTGATCATTTCTTTGTCAGTGGGCAAACGTACAAAATCAGCAGGGGATCAAATACTTTTTTCCCTCACTGTACACAGAGAGAGAGACAAAGAGAGAGAGAGAGACGCACACAGAGAGAGACGCACACAGAGAGACACACACACAGAGAGGGAGAGACACATATAGGAGAGACACGTAGAAAGACACATGCAGAGAGAGGCATACAGAGA
Organism: Lethenteron reissneri; assembly: GCF_015708825.2. Taxonomy (NCBI): domain Eukaryota; kingdom Metazoa; phylum Chordata; class Hyperoartia; order Petromyzontiformes; family Petromyzontidae; genus Lethenteron; species Lethenteron reissneri. The sequence goes on along the minus strand of NC_083842.1, from coordinate 450,614 downwards.
AACAACGCCTGTGACGAGGTATTATATAGATCCCAGAGGGGGAGGGATGGGGGGGGTCAGTAACAGGAGAAGTCTGCGGCATGGGGGAGAGAGAGGGGGGGTTGGGGCAGAGAAATTAGCATGTCAATGAGAGGTAAGGGGGGATGGGATCTGCAGCAGGGGGCATGTAGAGCCAAGGGGGAACTTGATCTGCGGCAGGGGGAGAGAAATTAGAAGTTTGAGAAATCAAACCTAGCAAACTTAGAAATGTAATGCAATGCAACACAGAGAGTCGGCTAACACAACAGTTAACACTTTACCCAGTTGATGACGTTCTTCCAAAGATTGCTAAATCTGAAGTTAAGTATGAGTTGTGTGGAAATCCTCCCCGTAGAGGTGGTTCAATCTTGATTTGAAGCTTTCGTGTCTGCAGAAATTACTCTTTGGTTATTTTGGTAAAGTCACGTAGAAAGAAAAAATTAAATAAATAATAGATTACGACGTTTTGATTGCAACACAAGAAACCGTCATCAGGTGAGAACTGTATGTAAATGCAAGCTCGGAGAGAGACACATACACAGAGAGATAAACACAGACACGCAGAGAGATACATACACAGAGAGAGAGAGAAAAACAGAGACACATTGAGGAGATACACATAGACACAAGCAGAGAGAGACACAAAGAAACAACGCCTCTGTAACGAGGTATTATATAGATCCCTTGTATGAAAAATATGAAATATACACATCCTCCAGGGTAAACAGCCAGAACTCAAGGGTGGATAAAGCTTAATTTACCCACTAACTCAATCACTCACTCACTGGATGACCCACTCACTCACTCCATACTCAATCAGTCACCTTCTCACCCACTCGCTCAGGTAAGCGGCGAAACTAGGTGGGCGATGAAGACCAGTTTACAGAGGTGAGTTTTAAATACAGACTTAAATATATCTAACAACTCTGTCTTACTAATCAGAGTGGCCGCTACATTTTACCAGAGTGTTGAACCCGGAATATTGTGATTGGTGACATTTGCAATGCGTGGGCAAAACCTTCTCTGAAACTGGGAGGAGGAGGCAGTTTGACGAGTAGCTTCTGCAGTCGGTGTGGGTTCCCTTGCACTCATACTGGTAGGGCTCACTTTGTGGTGAATGGCGGCTGTTGCGGTAATGTAACCTATAGCGCGCTGCGCTACGAACCAGGCAACACGAATTCGATTCTCACTCACCGCCACCAACACCAGTGACTATCTGAACCAGACTTGGGCTTCCCTAGATCGACTCGGCCTCAAATGAGTGCCTGTGTAAACATGGCCACTGGGGAAACAAAAGCAGTCTGGTGTGGTGCTGGCCATACACCCACTCCTGAACTTATTGTTAAGGCTATATTGGGGGTCTTTGTTGCGGGTAACTGTGTATGTGTGTGCGCATTGGAATATTCTCGTGTGTTAATGTATTTTATTTGACTGCGAGTGTAAGTTAACACTTAACCTTGTTTTTTTATTTGCATTTTTAGCCTTTTCGTATTACTGGTTTTGTTGATCGTGTTTTGGGAGTTTGTTAACGTGCTGGGTAGCTAACACACGGGTTTCTGTATTTTAATGTGTGTTTGTGGAAATGTATTTGTTGCTTTTGCTATGCCTTAAATATTCCAAGAAGTAACCACAATGTCAGTGGTTGGCTGGTGCACCATTTGGTGACAAAGTGTGAACCCAGAATATTGTGATTGGTGACATTTGTACAGCTTGGGCAACCCAGAGTCTAAGAGCAGTTTTAGTGCTGGGCATAATGGACTTCCAAAGGAAGGTGCTGAGGGAGGGTGGTGATATTACACAGGTTGCAATACAGAACATTATCACAACAACATGGACTAAACGATGATCTTTGCTTGTTTGGACAAATATCTAACGTTCGACCACTGATTGCCAGATAATGAATTCTCAGTTTAACACGTAGGTTTCACGACCAATATCATCCATAATAGAGTTTTTTGGGTTAGATCGCGTAAATATATAAATGTGTCGATTTAAAGCTTTCGTGACTGCAGGGATTCTTCTTGGTTATTTCGGTAAAGTCACGTAAAAGGGAAGTAATAAAATAATAAAATTAAAACATAATAAAATAATTCTCACGACGTTTCGGCCACAACGCAAGCAGCCGTCCTCAGGTGGAGAACAGGTCCGTCAAGTAGACAGAGTCTGACTCTGTCTACTTGACGGACCCGTTCTGTTCTCCACCTGAGGATGGCTGCTTGTGTTGTGGCCGAAACGTCGTGAGAATTATTTTATTTTGTTTTATTTTTATTATTTTATTACTTCCCTTCTACGTGACTTTACCGAAAGAACCAAGAAGATATAAATGTGTCGTTAAAACCTGCCACCACCCGACACAGCCACTTAGTAAGGGTTGTCACGTAAACAGAACATGCCAATTCGCCACTAGTACAGCACACTGATGTGTTAGAGAGCCAAGCCACAACATTTACAAACTGAGTACGACTTTTCGCCAGTAATTACAACTAGCTTCATCAGGTGACAGCCAGATTTGTGGAGAAGTCTTACTGTTTCGTTCCTTATATAGATGCGTAGATGTGTTGACCACCCTTCTGCGCTCCAAATCAGATACTAGTTTGGTTTTGGGCGTGAGCAGAAATTGAACTCGGGTCGCTGGGTTAATAGCGCAGCATGCTAACTAAGGCACGACCACTCTCCACTTACGCACAGACATCGTCATCATTGTATGTAGAGTATTTATTCATTATTTATAATCCTATTTAATGTCTTGGAGTGTTTTTTTCTGTAGACTTTCTACTTGTTCATTTCAATTGTTTTTTTTAGTTTAGTTGGCATGCAGTACAGTACTTATTTCAATTGTGATGCCTATTTTTGCTTACCGTTTACCAAACCCCATTGTTTAGGTAAGGCTTAAGTATTGAATATCGCCGTTTTGGCTTTCTCGGCACATTCCAAGAACGTAACCCCCACGATATTCAAAGGTCTCCTGTATTTTCTGTTCATATGCTACAGCACAGATATCGATTTTTTTTATCAGAAACTAGATCTCTACTTTCTTGATGTAATCAAGGCCTAAGTACCATGAAGAGGCTTAGGCTTTTTGTTGTTCCTTGTTTTCGATATCCCTGCCCCTCTGCTCACATTCGTTAAGGATTTTTATGATTTTGGACAGGCCCGGCAAATGCTGCGTGACAAGGATTTGGAGCCGTTTCCTGTTCACGTTGGCGTGTGACAGGAATTCTCTCTGGCCACATACATTACAGTAAGTCCCTGGGTAGCGGAAGACCCGACTTACGGAAATCCAACCTTACGGAAATGCTCCCATAAATCATGTAAAAAAAATCAGCATGCAGAAATGTTTGTCTTAGTTCAGCACGGTGAGGTTGTGGATGAATACCGCGGAGCGAGGCATAAGGCAGGCAGCATCTTCCCCAAGGCAGTTGTGTATAGCCGCTCTGCACTCAGTCATGCTGTTACATTGTTACCGTAATTATCCTGTACCCGCCAAATTGTCTGGTAACTTTCAGTGTAATATCACCCTTGATTGCATTGCAATAATGACTGGAAAAGAGGGTAAATGGAATTGTTTTGTATCGTTACCGAATTGTTTTTCTTTTGTAGCATTACTTAATTTGGGTTTTCTGTGCTTAGAACTATCTTGTTTTTTCCATGTTTCTCTTTATCGTTTTCATTTGAAGTTTATTTCATAAGTTAGGTTATGTGCTTTATTTAACACAATTACACTTCGATTGCTTATGGTCTCAGCCAACAGCGATCGGAGAGGTCTAGACCTAGCCTATTGCCCGGTAAACGAATATTCGGAAGTGACTGTTTTCTGTTAACAATTATTATAATGTCTCATAGTGTTCATAAATAATTGGATAAGTATATTTTCCAATAGTTTCATTTTGGGTAGTGTTAGGGTAGATATTCTATGAAATGAAAGAATCATAGGAAGTGCAGAACGTATGTACAGCAATGAGATACAGGTTGCGGTAGAAAACGGACTATAGCGTGATACAGTACTGTAAGAAAACGAACGAGTAATTGGGTAGGGGCGGCACAACTATTTCCGGCTATGGGATTTCGTCTTGATTTTGGGGGGAAATTGTTCAGTTTCCGACATGGAAAATTCGGGTTATGTATCGTTTCCGGGAACCTAACCCTTCCATAACCAAGTGACTGTATCTTCAATAGTTACATAGTTTTGAGAACCTCACAATGGCCCTACAAAAATGCATTTGGTACAGTTGCAATAAGAGACTAATCGATGGCTGGTTATTGTTAAGGGATCGTTTCCTGCTGGTCAACCATGTTACGTATGCTGATGATCTGGTAATGACTACTCACTGCGATGGAGTAAGGGACTCTTGTTTTGTACCTGGAGAATCTAATCGTGAGGAGGAGCCTTACATTTGTTCCAAAATAATAAAGCACCTGCCTGGGTATTTCATGTAATCCCAACATTCCACCTGCTCCCCTCTTAATGAGTAATCAGGCAGTTCTACAGGTGGTGGAGGAGCTCCCATACTTGGTTAATGTGTTCACAACCAGCTCTGGTTTGGCAGCTAAAGTCTCAATTCAAATTAGTCGAGCAGCATTCTTTAAATGGACTGTCTAACATGGTGAGGAAGCTGCCTGGATCGTTTCTCCATACAAATCACTGAATCTTCTTGCCCACAGCTATGACCCCTTTCTTTGTGGATGTGAAATATGGACTCCTTTAAAGAACCATCTGTGCTGGCTTATACAATTAAGGCTGGCCTGCCTATGATTCATCCTTTATTGAGCCTTCCTTTATGGTATTCGAAGCTTACATATCCCTGACATATCCGTACAGAATATAATCAGTGAGCCTCTTTGGCAGGCGAGGCTGCATTCGTTGGTCATGAATCCCGCATGCTCAGAAACTACATGCTCAAGCAGCGTAAGTTAGTTCAGATATGAGGGACTAAACGGGTATGGCATGGGCTAGAGAAGCGATTGGAAGATGTGGACGTGATCGAACTTGCCGATGACTGGTACCAGGAGTGTGAATATTGGCCTCTGTGGAGGAGGCCCGTGAAGGATGCTGCAGGGTAGTTGGAGGCATTCGTCCAGCAATAATAAGGTCAGATGAGTGACACATCAATGGGTGGAGCAGCTGGGTGGCTAAAATGCAGTAAGTTGGCACAGTGGGTAGCACAGGTGGTGCATCTGCCAGTCATATCAGTCATCCCTTGATACCTGGATCATTCCCATGACAGACTGGCAAGTTCTCCACACTTATGTAGTGCGTGTCTGACAAGGCACACACTGAGATTGGAGGTATCACAATATATTACCATTAACGGAGTTATAAATGACAACATACTCTGGCTATTCTAGGCCCCAACAAGGGAGAGGGTCCCTACCCCATTGAGTCCCTACTACCGTCGGTCTCCCGCTTCCCCCGACGTGACCACACACCGCCAGTTCTCCCACTCGACTGCCCGATGGCTCCGCCTTTTCCCTGACCCTTTTTCGGGCGTGGCCCCACTCGGCCTCTTGCCACGCCACTTCCTCTGACTCTTCCGACGGAACCCGAGTCAGCGTGACAGGGCCCTTCGAGCCCCCATCGACAGGTAAGTGAAGGTAAGGTATGTGCGCCTCCCCATAGCAGTCATGCAGTATTGGGCTTTTACGCCGTAGAGACGCCATTTACGTCTCTAGATTTACATGGCCTCAATTAGCACATCATGGCATGACCATTGTGATGATGTTACTACCAATTAGTGGTGAATGGTGCCTATTTTCTTTATATAATCTGTTCATGATCCATGTGAAACATCTGTATGTAAGAATGAAATCTACATGGGAAGTGGAGGCACATTTGTTCGTCCACTGCATTATGGAGCCAACATTCAAAGTTGTATTATTGCTGACAGCAGACATGATTGGCAAGTGATAGCTTAACTTATTGTAGGCCTCTGCTGGGTTGATTGTTCCTAGGTTAAGTACTTGGTGAAGAGTATAAGCATCTGTACTGAGCAGATGAAGGCAGCCAGAGGCATGGTTCTAGCAACAACACCAGATTCTTCACCGTTCCAGTGCGTGAGAATGTAAAGTTTTTATTTGCTGGAAAGTATATTGACCATACTCTTTGGTTCTTTCGGTAAAGTCACGTAGAAAGAAAATGTAATAAATAATAGAATACACGTTTCAATTGCAACACAAGCAACCGTCATCAGGTATGAATGAATGAGAAAACTAACCTAGTAAACTTAGAAATGTAATGCAATGCAACACAGAGAGTCGGCTAACACAACAGTTAACACTTTACCCGGTTGATTACATTCTTCCAAAGATTGCTAAATTTGAGAGAGTAATTCCTGCAGTCAAGAAAGCTTCAAATCAAGTTTGAACTACCTCTACGGGGAGGATTTCCTCTCAACTCATACTGAACTTCAAATTTAGCAATCTTTGGAAGAACGTAATCAACCAGGTAAAGTGTTAACTGTTATGTTAGCCGACTCTCTGTGTTGCATTGCATTACATTTCTAAGTTTACTAGGTATTTTTTTTCATTCATTCATACGTGATGACGATTGCTTGTGTTGCAATCAAAACGTATTCTATTATTTATTTTATTTTATTTCTACGTGACTTTACCGAAAGAACCAAAGAGTAATTCCTACAGTCACGAAAGCTTCAAATGAAGTTTATATTGACCATATTATACACCTAGGTTTAATCAAAGCAATGGGGTTTTTCTATTACATGTGTAAAGAAGCTCGGTGGAGACATTCACTTTCAGGGGAGTAGAGCTTTATTTATCCGAACGTATATACAGTCCAAGTGTAACGACTGCCACACTTGTAATTGCTCTGGCTATCTTCAGCCCCGATGGTTTCCACCAAGTTGATACCTAAACAGTCAACCCCGGTGGTTTCCACGGTCGGCCCCAATGTCGTCCATCTCTGGTCGTCAATTAGTCTCCGAGTAAGCGCCCCGACAACGTGCCTCGCTCCCACTTATATACTCGCTCGGCCCTGCGCCCCTCCCCCCACTTTACTTTAACTTGCTTGTCCTTAATTGAATAATGCTTACAGTGCCTTCCGGTCATCAGTTTACAATCAGTACAATGCACGCCTTCTAGAACCTTCTCTTGTACAGTCCCCGACACATGCAACGTTTCATAAGCATGGAAAACACAGCACATAAGGCTCAAATTACATCTGTCCATCCGAGCATTCAAGCAAATCTGAGCCTGGCTTCGGACTTCCAAGTTGCGATTGAACATCAATTTGTCCATTTTATAATATTTCTGCCCAATGCGAATAGTTTTATTTTTAACACCATTTGCTTTTTTTACGAGATTTTTGCAATAGTTAACATTTATTCAGTAGCCAGATACAACCGAAATTCTGTACGTAGAGTTATGGGTTATAATTGATATTAAATATACTAGGGCCTCCAGGCATTATACTGACCACTTACCTGCTATGCCAGGCCAAGAGGTGATCGTCAATAGGAGTAAGTGTCTTAAAACAGCCTGTGTGATGAATTGGGGGTGATTTTTATTTATTTATCGGTAATGTTTGAGTGTTTTTGTATATGTAATCTGTGAATATCACGTGTGACTGTATATATGTATATACATTTATATGTCTCTATGCTGACATACATTGCGTGGATATTACTGTTTTCTGTTTTCAGCTGCCAGTTCCTCTGCCACTTTGCTGTACATAATTGGTCAGATGGATCGAAGACAATCAGCAGGAGAGAAATCATTCAAGTGCACTGTGTGTGGGAAGGCGTTTGCACATTCATCAAGTCTTCAGGTCCACCAGAGAACACACACGGGAGAGAAACCCTTCAAGTGCACTGTGTGTGGGAAGGCATTTGCAATGTCATCACATCTTAAAAGACACCAGAGAATACACACAGGAGAAACACCCTTCAAGTGCACTATGTGTGAGAAGGCCTTTGCACAGTCATCACATCTTAAAACACACCAGAGAATACACACAGGAGAAACACCCTTCAAGTGCACTGTGTGTGGGAAGGCATTTGCACATTCATCACTTCTTAAAAGACACCAGAGAATACACACAGGAGAAACACCCTTCAAGTGCACTGTGTGTGGGATGGCATTTGCAATGTCATCACATCTTAAAACACACCAGAGAATACACACAGGAGAAACACCCTTCAAGTGCAGTGTGTGTGGGAAGGCGTTTGCACATTCATCACATCTAAAAAGACACCAGAGAATACACACAGGAGAAACACCCTTCAAGTGCACTGTGTGTGGGAAGGCCTTTGCACAGTCATCAAATATGAAAACACACCAGAGAATACACACATTAGAAACAGCCTTCAAGTGCACTGTGTGTGGGAAGGCCTTTGGACAGTCATCACTTCTTAAAAGACACCAGAGAATACACACAGGAGAAACACCCTTCAAGTGCACTGTGTGTGGGAAGGCGTTTGCACATTCATCACGTCTTAAAAGACACCAGAGAAAACACACGGGAGAAAAACCCTTCAAGTGTACTTTGTGTGGCAAGGCATTTGCACAGTCATCACATCTTAAAATACACCAGATAAGTCACACAGGAGAGACACCCTTCAAGTGCACTGTGTGTGGGAAGGCGTTTGCAGATTCATCAATTCTTCAGGGCCACCAGAGAACACACACGGGAGAGAAACCCTTCAAATGCACTATGTGTGGGAAGGCATTTGCACAGGTAGGAAATCTTAAAAGACACCAGAGAACACACACAGGAGAGAAACCATTCAAGTGCACTGTGTGTGAGAAGGAATTTTCACGGTCATCATATCTTAAAGAACACCAGCGAACACACACAGGAGACAAACCCTTAAAATGCACTGTGTATGGGAAGACATTTAGACAGTTAGGTGATCGAAATGAGCATCAAAACATTCATCAGGAAATTAATCTGAAATCGGCTTGTGGAAGTCAAAGTGCTGCAATGAGTCCATCCCTCATGAAACAAGAACCAGAAAAACATTTGAGATTTGAATCGTGGCCAGGAGTGAAGGCGAAATGTCAAGAAGTGAAAATGAAATTTGAATCAGTGAAGGTGAAGAGCGAAGAAGTGATGGTAAAGAGTGAAGTGATGGCAAAGAGTGAAGTGATGGCAAAGAGTGAAGTGATAGTGAAATGTGAGGATGAAGATTCAACTCCAAAATCTGACCTTCACGTCGATGGAAGCAGCGTGAAGCTGGAGGAGACTGTGGACTTTGAGGTAGAGCAAGGCAACTCCCAGCAATTTGTGGATGTGGAGGTGTGGGTGGATTTTTTAGGCAATGCTGAGTCAAATGGAGATCAAGTAGATGTGTATCATTGAGCTAAGGATAAAAAAAGTTCCATTTCATTCACAGGCCTTTCCCATAATAGAGTTTTTTTGGGTTAGATTACATAAATATATGAATTTGTCGTTAAAACCCGCCACTACCCGACACAGCCAACTAGTAAGGGTTGTCACGTAAACAGAACATTCCAATTCGTCACTCGTACAGCACACCGGTGTGTTGGAGAGCCAAGCCACAACATTTACAATCTGATTACGACGCTTCAGTACAACTAGCTTCATCAGGCGACAGCCAGATGTGTGCCTTTCCCATTACAAGGGTTTAACCTCCAAGTAGTCAATAGAGACAGCATGAAGCTGGCGGAGGCTGTGGACTGAAAGTGAAATGAAACCCAGCAGTTTGTGGAGGTGGACTTTTTGGAGGATACAGATTAGGAGCGGTCAGCATGTGTGGACTTGGAGGTTGGATAGATCTGTAAGCAGGAGCGGGAGACAAATAAGTATAACCAGTAAAAACAAAGTTTTTCACTATAAATCCTTTATATGCGTGGCGGTTAGAGTCCTCTCGTCCTCTGGCTTGAGATGGCTGCCACCTATGGGTCAGATGATTGCATTTCACCATTAAGCAATTGGTAATTAAATATAATATTTTTGTCCTAAAAAGTATAAAATTTTGGGGAAAAAATTTCACGAACATTAATTGTCACGCACAACGAGTCTGTGTGGAAAATGTCAGCTCGATTGGATCACGGGAAGTGGGTTAAAAAACGACCGAAAGATTTGCACGGTCCTAAGCAAGCAAGCAAACTTAATATAAAGGATTTAATAGAGGATTTAATAAACCCGTAAAAACAAAGTTTTTCACTCTAAATCCTTTATATGCGTGGCGGCGAGAGTCCTCTCGTCCTCTGGCTTGAGATGGCTGCCACCTATGGGTCAGATGATTGTCTGCAGTGTTAAACAATTGGTAATTAAATGTTTAATTTGTTTTCTCTAAACAGTGTAAAATTTTGGAAAAAAATTTTCACGAACATTAATTGTCTCGCACAACGAGTCTGTGTGTAAAATGTCAGCTCGATTGGATCACGGGAAGTGGGTTAAAAAACGACCGAAAGATTTGCACGGTCCTAAGCAAGCAAGCAAACTTAATATAAAGGATTTAATAGAGGATTTAATAAACCCGTAAAAACAAAGTTTTTCACTCTAAATCCTTTATATGCGTGGCGGCGAGAGTCCTCTCGTCCTCTGGCTTGAGATGGCTGCCACCTATGGGTCAGATGATTGTCTGCAGTATTAAACAATTGGTAATTAAATGTTTAATTTGTTTTCTCTAAACAGTGTAAAATTTTGGAAAAAAATTTTCACGAACATTAATTGTCTCGCACAACGAGTCTGTGTGCAAAATGTCAGCTCGATTGGATCACGGGAAGTGGGTTAAAAAACGACCGAATTGTTTGCACGGTCGTAAGCACGCAAGCAAGCACGCAAGCAAGCAAGCGAACTTAATATAAAGGATTTAAAAATATATTCGCCTGTGGAGGACGCGGGGATCGATCTCGCGACCTTTGGCATGGGAAGCGAGGGCGCTACCAACTGCGCTACTCCGCCAGGGCCTATGGAGGTGTCACGCTCTGGGCTCCTACACTGTGACGTTCAGCCAAAGCCATGAATGAGTTCTATTTGAATAAATGTAAAAAAAAATATTCGCCTGTGGAGGACGCGGGGATCGATCCCGCGACCTTTGGCATGGGAAGCGAGGGTGCTACCAACTGCGCTACTCCGCCACGGCCTGTGGAGGTGTCACGCCCTGGGCTCCTACACTGTGACGTTCAGCCAAAGCCATGAATGAGTTCTATTTGAATAAATGTAAAATAATTTTTTTGCCTAAAAAGTGTAACATTTTGGAAAAAAAATTTCACGAACATTAATTGTCTCGCACAACGAGTCTGTGTGCAAAATGTCAGCTCGATTGGATCACGGGAAGTGGGTTAAAAAACGACCGAAAGATTTGCACGGTCCTAAGCAAGCAAGCGAACTTAATATAAAGGATTTAAAAAGCTCTATAGCATTCAACGTGTTATAATAATATTTGGATTAATAATTGACGCGTGCATAAATGTTGTATTTCTTTCTCACTGTACGTAGCCAATCTTGCTAATCAAAGGTGAAATGCTTCAATTAAAAGCGGCGTGTATCATATTTCATCTCAATCCTTCGACGACGAGCCCAAGTGGCAGCTTTCCCTTTGTGGTACAAGGTGACTCAGTACCGACCTACACGTGGACATGAGTCTGCCAGTAGGGTGGAGCGATGATGGATGTGGCTAATCTTTCGAATCTGGCAAATTTTGACCCTGACACCATGAATGTTGAACATCCACTGTTCGGCTGATGGTGCATATTTTTGGTCAATATTGCTGCAGTAATTATGAGGGCTGTTGGAAAGATGTGAACTGTGAACATTTTTTTAACAAATATCAACCGTGCTATCACTTGGCTTCTCTCATTCGAAGAATGCATGCAGTTTTTGGCATCCAGAGAAAAGTAAATGTGTACAGTAAATGTGATGTAATGTGATGCAGTATATTTCAATGCAATAGTTCAATGTTGGCAATGTGTCTCTTGATAATTTAGAGTTATAATTTTAACACGCATGATCTGATTTTGAGCATAACCAGCAAAAGCTCTTATCCAGCATCTATGGGGAATCGAGGGTGCCAGTTCATCAAATGTGCCGGTTATCTGAGAGGTATACTTTATGGTTCAGAAAATTTCTCAAGTATAAAAACATTTTTCAATGAAGAAATTGAGCATACATTTTGACTATGATATTCAAAATAATTAACTCTTATACAGGGTTACTCTCCAGCCATTTGTATAGCATTCTAAGTTTATAGTAGAGAAGCAGTGGTGCTGTTTAGATGACAGTGTGGTACTGTATGTACAAGTACAGTGAAACAATTAGGTTAGGCAGCCTGCAACACAATCACAATGGCGGATTGCAGATGATTGCAATTGCGACTCCATTAGTGCCACCACTCAGCAACGTCCTAAAGCATGCTGCAAGATGCCAGAATTTTTCTTGATACTTGAAGGAATATTTATATTGCCGTTTGACATATGCCTCCGGTTAATAGAGCATTCCGGATGGTAAAGTACTTGATAGAGATTTTGCTGTACATACCATTTTGTATTAAATGGTCAAAAATGGAATGTCCTAACTAGATGAACGTTTGTTTTAACAGTAACCTGTGCAGAACATTTACGTGGCTGCTGTTGTTCATGTGATACAGGGTCAAAGGTATTTTTTGTAGCCTAGGAACCATACCCCTCAACTCATTGTCTTCGAAATCACGAATATAGTATATACAAGAGAAAACACTGAAATGTAACATAAAGGAGATATTTTCTCCACGACGCTAATTATGTCTTATCTTACCTAATAAACGTAAATTTTTGACTGCCTGTCTGCATACGCATATCCTCGTAACGCTTTCAACACACAAACTGTTGGGTTTGCGTTTCAACAAAGTACACAGATACAGTGAGGGGAAAAAGTATTTGATCCCCTGCTGATTTTGTACGTTTGCCCACTGACAAAGAAATGATCAGTCTATAATTTTAATGGTAGGTTTATTTGAACAATGAGAGACAATCATACAAAAATGCAGAAAAACGCGTGTCAAAAATGTTATAAATTGATTTGCATTTTAATGACGGAAATAAGTATTTGACCCCTCTGCAAAACATGACTTAGTACTTGGTGGCAAAACCCTTGTTGGCAATCACAGAGGTCAGACGTTTATTGTAGTTGGCCACCAGATTTGCACACATCTCAGGAGGGATTTTGTCCCACTCCTCTTTGCAGATCTTCTCCAAGTCATTAAGGTTTCGAGGATGATGTTTGGCAACTCGAACCTTCAGCTCCCTCCACAGATTTTCTATGTGATTAGGGTCTGGAGACTGGCTAGGCCACTCCAGGACCTTGATGTACTTCTTCTTGAGCCACTCCTTTGTTGCCTTGGCCGTGTGTTGTGGATCGGTCATGCTGGAATACTCATCCACGACCCATTTTCAATGCCGTGGCTGAGGGAAGGGAGGACCTTTGCCGTAGCTGACCATTGTTATAACGCTGTGGGCTCACATGATATTGTGTATTCCGAGACCAAGGTACTATGCAAACCTTCCCCGTCCACCGGTGCCCCCCTCCAATATCATTCGGTCACGTGACAGCAGGTCAACCAGCGCATGATGCCCCGAGGTAACCCTGGCTGGCTGACGCTCCCTCGCTCCCTCACAGGGAGCCCGCACCGCCCACTGCTCGTGGTGCCTCCGCGCGAACCAGCGCTCACCCAACCACCGCTAGTGTTGGTACTGCATCCCGTAACCCGGCTGTCCATAATGACAACATTACCGGCCGTGACTTCGCAAACCCCGGCACCATACAGTGACAAGCAGTCACTACACCAGTACCAGAATATAAGAATAGGGTTTTCTCCTATTTTTCTGACAACAAAACTGAACCCTTTTTACGAGGAATCATGTCTCCATTAACCACAATACTTGTGGTCATAATGCCAAAAAAGCACTGATAATAAATGCACTATCCTTGAAACGGATTGGTCCACACCTGAGACAGCTTTCTTTTGAGCTTCGTCTCAAACGGTGTTAGATTAGAGGACGCCAAAAGGCGTCCAGCTCAAAAACAATGCACTATAAGAAAGACAATGCACTATAAAATATGAATTCCTGCAGTCACGAAAGCTTTAAGTCAAGACTGTCCATAGACTCAACACTACCCATATACTAAATGCTTCCCATACACTCAATGCTGCCCATAGATTCAACACTGCTCATAGAGGATGTGGAGCTGAGTGGACTTACAGATGACTGGTAACAACAGTGTCAAGATCGACCTCTGGAGGAGGCTCGTGAAGAATACTACTTGGCAGTTGGAGGCAGTCGCCCTCCATCAACAACGGAGGGCAGAGGAGCGACGCTCACAACGAGCGGAGCACCGAGTGGCTAAAGCACAGACAGTTGGCACAGTAGGGGGCACAGGTGGTGCCACGGCCACTCATCTCAGTCAACCAATGACACCTGTGTCTGTCCCGTGACCTCTTGCACGCGGGAGTTTGATATTTCACGTGGCCTTAGCCTGAAACAAGCGCCACATAGTGACGAATTGCGGTTGTTGTTGGTGCTGATGATGGTGGTGATGATGACGGGATTGATGATGATGTCGATGATGTTGATGCTTATGATGATAGTGGTGTCACACAGTGTACACACGCGCAATAATGTTCACGTTCTTGTTGTAGCTGAGCTTACCCACCCAAGGGATCCCTGTGCAACAGAGGAAGAAATGTGTTGTGTGGTAGAAAGGACGCTGAAGCCGGTCGTGTAGGGACTGACGCCAAACTGTTTATTCAGGGCTTACGCCTAACTCGGGGGAAGGGGCTAACACAATAGTTCTTAACTAATCTCCCCAGGGGAAGGGTACTGGGAGTTCCCTATACCCTACCAAGCTATCAAGCTCTTCCCACAGCACTGACCGAGGGTTCAGCCAACTCGGCCAGCCGGGTAAAGTAGCCCTTTAGCCTGGCTCTCAACCCTCTATCCCGGAGCCCCCTACTCTCCTAACGCTCACTCCTCTGACTCCCGGCGAAGACCCCGTCTACGTCACGGGTCTTCCCTCAAATACCCCGGGGGGGCATGAGGTCACTTTACCTTGACGGCATTCCCCCCGAGGCGAGTGTGACCTGACGTCAGCATTCCATTCCTCAACACATGTAGAAGGAATCTAAATCAACTTAAACTCTAATACCACTCCTCACCGTGCTCGCTCTCACTTTACCACTCCACGTGACGTCATTGTTGCGAGACGCCAGGGGTGTGTACCCCACTAGTGACGTCATGTCACGGGTAAAATCATAATTTGGGCAAAGCCACGCGCATACACTCAATGTCAGCGCCTGACTCATTAACATAAAGTTTAAATGGGAGGGGGTAAACTAGTTAGTGACGTCATGTCATCTCCCCCGTCTCGCGTTTCTGCGTGACGTCACGAAATCCCGGAAAGCTGATCGCCACTCAACTGAGATCCGAGGTGAAAAGTTCACGTCGTGGTGGTGGTGGTTTTTGTTTATTTAGGTGTAGCCTCGCTTCTTCTATTCTCCTCGGGATATCACTGAGTGTAGCAGCGAGTATGGAATCGATGTCCAGGTTGGAACGTTACAAAGTGTGGCCTAGCCATGCTGGCCTTGCCTCCTGCCATCGCCTGATTGTATTTGCTTTGATTTTTGTTTATTTTTATTTGTCCTCACCTGGCTGTCTACTTTAAAACCATGTTCTGTTTTAATATTTCTACTATTTTGAGCTATATATCTCTTTCAGAAGCGACCTGCCCACAACGAAGTGGCTTGTCATCGTGTGGAAATTTACAGCAGCCAAATGCTCTAAATGCGACCACGCAGAAAGAGAGACACGCAAACTCCAAATGAACACGCGTCAGCGTCGGGATCCAACCCACGACGGGCGATGTCGTGAAAATCTCGTCAGCGTGGTGCACACTCGTGTGCTTTATCACACTGAGTCTTACTTCAGTTCAGGAGCGTCCTGCCGAGTTGGTTTGGCAGTCGGGGGGAGGGGCGATGCTTATTCGCGTATTCCCGATTGAGTAACCTGGGAGGCATTTGTTCAGCATTGCAATATTTGGACGATACCAGTCCAGAAGTTTATTTCCCCATTGAAGTCCATTGAACTAAGGAGCTTATTTATTTTCAAGGGCGACTCAACCGGCAGACATGAAAGCATTTAATTATTAAGCTCACTGGCCCACTCACTCATCCGTCCCCTCACTCATCCACTCTCCCACCCACTCTATAACTCGCTCACTCATCCATCCACTCATCCATCCACTCATCCATCCACTCATCCATCCACTCTCCCACTCGCTCATTCACTCTCCCACTCGCCTTCTCACTCGCCCTCCCACTCACCCACACTCACTGGCCCACTCACTATCAGAAGTGAATTTCACGAGTAACACGCTATTTTTTAAGGGCGACTTGGCGGGCAGACATCAACGCATTCCAAAATTACAGGTTAACAAAACCAACTTAATAGCAATTCTGTTGAGAGAATAGGTTTTCTTAAGTCTTAAAGTCACTTTATTGTCAAGTGTGTTACATGCATGACATACAACACAGATGAAATTACAGTCCTCTCTCTTGGTCCCACGGTGCAACCAAGCAATTAAAAAATTAATCACAATTAACAGACATAAATAAACAATAAACAATCGGCGATCAACACAAGATAAATAATCAAAAATGTAATAGACTTAAAATAAACAACAGTCAAGAATTTTTAAAATGTAAAATATTATTTAAAAAAAAAATATTTAAAGAAATAAGATATTTAAACCAGTGTGATAGTGCAATGTAGTGCAATGTGCAGTCCAGAGATCAGGATGTACGAGTGAATATGTGTTTGGGGGTTCGGGTCAGGGGGCAAAGGGGGGTGGGTGGGCAGAGGGGGGGAGTGATGGTAGAGCAGGGAGGGAGTTGAGTCTCCTGACAGCCTGGTGAAAGAAACTGTCTTTGAGCCTGGTGGTCCTTGCTGGAAGACTCCGCAGTCTCCTCCCTGACGGCAGCAGGCTGAAGAGGCTGTGAGATGGGTGGGTGGGATCACCTGCAATCTTGATTGCTTTGCTGGTGATGCGGGTGTTATAAATGTCCAGTAGAGGCGGGAGAGAGACACCAATGATCCTCTCAGCTGCTCTCACTATGCGCTGTAGAGTCTTGCGGCAGGACACGGTGCAGGTGCCGTA
This sequence comes from Lethenteron reissneri, assembly GCF_015708825.2. Classification (NCBI taxonomy): domain Eukaryota; kingdom Metazoa; phylum Chordata; class Hyperoartia; order Petromyzontiformes; family Petromyzontidae; genus Lethenteron; species Lethenteron reissneri. The sequence goes on along the minus strand of NC_083842.1, from coordinate 433,486 downwards.
CCACACGGTGATGCAGCTCGTCAAGATGCTCTCAACAGTGCCTCTGTAGAAGGTGTGCATGATGGGGGGCGGGGCTCCTGCTCTTCTCAGTTTGCGGAGAAAATACAGGCGCTGTTGGGCTTTTTTGGCCAGTGATGCAGTGTTGTGGCTCCACGACAGGTCTTCAGAGATGTGCACACCCAGGAACTTGGTGCATCTCACCCTCTCCACTGCAGCACCGTTGATGGTTAGCGGAGTATGCTGGGGGTGCACTCTCCTGAAGTCCACAACAATCTCCTTCGTCTTCTCAACATTCAGGTGGAGATTGTTGTCCTTGCACCACATGGCCAGCCTGCTCACCTCACTCCTATAGTTTGTCTCATCACCGTTTTTGATGGCACCCACCACAGTTGTGTCATCCGCAAACTTAATGAAGAGGTTGGAGCTGAATGATGGTGTGCAGTCGTGGGTCAGCAAAGTGAAGAGGAGGGGACTCAGCACACATCCTTGGGGGACCCCTGTGTTCAGTGTGATGGTGCTAGAGGTGTTGCTGCCAACTCGAACTGCCTGTGGTCTCCCTATCAGGAAGTCCAATAGCCAGTTGCACAGGGAGGTGTTGAGCCCCAGGTGGTCTAGTTTGTGGATGAGCTGCTGGGGAATGATTGTGTTGAATGCTGAGCTAAAGTCGATGAACAGCATTCTGACGTAGGAGTCTTTAGTCTCCAGATGGGTGAGAGCTGAGTGGAGGGTAGCGGCGATGGCGTCATCGGTTGAGCGGTTAGACCGATACGCAAACTGGAAAGGGTCCAGGGCGTGGGGAAGGACAGACTTGATGTGTTGTAGGACTAGCCGCTCGAAGCACTTCATAAGGATGGGAGTGAGTGCGACCGGGCGGTAGTCATTGTGGCAGGAGGGAGATGACTTCTTCGGGACCGGGATGATGGTGGTAGCTTTGAGGCACGTGGGTACAACAGCCTGTCTCAGCGAGGTGTTAAAGATGTCGGTGAAGACATCTGTGAGCTCCTCCGCACAGTCTCTCAGGACACGACCCGGAATGTTGTCAGGGCCCTGGGCTTTCCTTGGGTTCGTCCTTCTGAGGGATCTCCTCACGCTATCTGGGGATAGCGTCAGCACCTGATCACCGGGAGGTGGTGGAGTCTTCTGTGCTGGGGTGCTGTTGTCTGCCTCAAAGCGAGCGAAGAAGTCCTTCAGCTGGTTCAGCAGAGAGATGGAGCTGTCACAGGTCTGCGGAGAGGGTTTATAGTCCGTGATGGTCTGCATCCCTCGCCACAGGTTCCTGGTGTCTCTGCTGTCATTGAAGCGGTCGGCGATCCTCCTGGAGTACTGCCTCTTGGCCAATCTGATGCCTCGCGACAGGTTGGCCCTGGCTGTCTTCAGGCCCATCTCCTCGCCAGCTTTGAAGGCGGCGTTCCGAGCCCTCAGGAGCCTGTGGACTTCCCCTGTCAGCCATGGCTTCTGGTTGGCCCGAATGGAGATGGTTCTGGTGACCGTGACATCCTCCATACACTTCCTCATGTAGGAAGTGACGGTCTCCGTGTACTCCTGGAGGTCTACGGTGTTGTTGTAGGTGGCTGCCTTTCTGAACATGTTCCAGTCGGTGGTGGAGAAGCAGTCCTGGAGTGCCTCTGAAGACCCCTCAGGCCACACGCATATCCGCTTTATAACTGGTTTGGTGACTTTAACCAGCGGCCTGTACGCTGACGTTAGCAGAACAGTGGTGTGATCTGAGGCCCCAAGGTGGGGGAGGGGACGGGCTTTGTAGGCACCTTTGTGTGTAGTGTAGACATTGTCCAGGATATTGTTTCCTCGTGTGGGAAAGTTGATGTGTCCCTGGAGTTGTGGAAACACGATCTTGGGGTTGGCATGGTTGAAATCCCCAGCCAGAATGAGGAAGGCATCTGGGTGGGCTGTCTCCTGGTCACCGATGTGCTGATGGAGTTCATACAGTGCCTCATTCCTGTTGTTTTCGGAGCCAGGGGGGATGTATAGTGCCACCAGCAATATGGCACTAAATTCCCTCGGCAGGTAGAATGGCCGACATTTAATTACCATAAACTCCACCGATGATGAGCAGTGTTGGCAGACCACAACAGCGTCGCGGCACCAGGCATCGGTGATGTAAACACAGAGTCCCCCGCCGCGAGTCTTCCCCCCCTCGACGAGCGCTCTGTCCGCCCGGTAACATGTTAGCCCGGCTAGCTGAATGGCATGGTCCGGGACGCTGTCGTTAAGCCATGTCTCCACAAACACAAGGACACAGCACTCACTCACAGTCCTGGAAGTTGTACGAAGAAGGCGGATATCGTCCAGTTTGTTTTCCAGCGAGCGTACGTTGGCCAGTGTGATGGTAGGGATAGCCGGCCGGTGAGGGCTAGCCGCTCGCCTAGCCTCGATACCTCCGCGCTTTCCCCTCTTCTGCTTCCTCATACACCGCCTGTGGTGCTTCCACTGTAGGCTGGTTGCAGTAGTAGGGGTCGGTGGTAGAGCAGGCCTCTGGAGCAGACCGCAGTCGCGTAGCTCTTCCGCGTCTGCTGGGTTTATATCCATGAGTGTGGTTCTGCCGATGGCGAGCAGAAATTCGCGAGAGTATGTGCGCCTTACGTTTAATCGACGTGATGATGACGAACAAATGACGAACAAATGCACGTAGATGGATAACACAAAAAACAAAAAACATAAAAACACCGATCTGATGGGAGAGAGAGGAGCCGCTGCATGTATACGCGCCGCCATCTGCATGGTTCTGTTCAGTAGGTTCCGGATTGGCATGTGAACAAAGACAGGTGTTAAGATTTTGTTTTAAAGCTTTCGTGACTGCAGGGATTCATATTCTTGGTTTATTTGGTAAGTCACGTAGAAGGGATATAATAAAATAAAAATATTGTGCCGTGTATCAAAAGTACAAAACATACACATCCTCCAGGTCCAGGGTAAACAGCCAAAACTCAAGGGCGGGTAAAACATAATTTACCCACTAACTCAGTCACTGTATGACCCACTCACTCACTCCCTACTCAATCAGTCACCTACTCACCCACTCAGTAACCCAATCACTCACCCACTCGCTCTGGTAAACGGCAAAACTAGGCGGGGTATGAAGATCAGTTTACAGAGGTGAGTTTTAAAGACAGACTTAAATATATCTAACAACTCTGATTGTCTTACTAATCAGTGGCCACTACATTTCACCAGAGTGTTGAACCCAGAATATTGTGATTGGTGACATTTGCAATGTGTGGGCAAAATATTCTCTGGAACTGGGAGAGGAGGCAATTTGACCAGTCGCTTCTGCAGTCAGTCGGTGTATGTTCCTTTGCACTCATACTGGTAGAGCTCACTTCGTGGCAAATGGTGGCTGTTGTGTGCGGAAATGTAACCAATAGCCTGCTGCGCTACGAACCAGGCAACACGAGTTCGATTTCCACTCACTGCCACCAACACCAGTGACTATCTGAACCAGACTTGGTCCTCCATTGATCGACTCAGCCTCAAATGAGTACCTTGTGCAGTGTATAAACATCGCCACTGGGGAAACAAAAGCGGTCGGGTGTGGTGCTGGCCATACACCCACTCCTGAACTTTTTGTAAAGGCTAAATGGTGGTTCTTTGCGGGTAACTGTGTGTATGTGTGTGCAATGGAATATGGTCATGTGTGTTAATGCATTTTATTTGACTGCGAGTGTAAGTTAACACTTAACCTTGTTTTTTTATTTGCATTTTTAGCCTCTTTTAGTATTACTGCTTTTGTAGAGCGTGTTTTGGGAGTGTGTTAATGTGCTGGGTAGCTAACACACAGGTTTGTGTATTTTAATGTTTGTGTTTGTGTATATGCATTTGTTGGTCCAGCAAAAAACAACCCCCTACCTTCTCGTGGTACCGGATGGCAATGCTGTGGTAGGCAGTGCCTTGGGGGGAAGGACAATTTAGATTGGCCTTTCCCTTCATGGTGTTTGTAACCACCACAGTGGCCAAATGGAGGCTCTGGACGGGTGCGAGACCCGGAGGGACAGGCGTCTTATGACGTCTCCTGGCCAAACCCAATTTGATGGAGCCAGGAGACTGAATCCTTACCCTCAGCGCTCCTCCAGAAAGAACATAAGACCTACGTCTCTGCTTTATTGACCTGGCCAAGGCCTTTGATACCATCAGTAGGCCTGGGCTATGGGTTGTTCTTCGTGCTTTCAGAGTCCCTGACCCGCTGCTCACGATCATTAAGGACCTTCATGATGGTGAACGAGCCCGGGTAAAGCTACGTGGCCGAGAGTCGGAGCCACTCCCTGTACACCTTGTAGTGTGACAGAGATGTCCTCTGGCTCCCACATTATTTAACATCTATTTCGACGACCTGGTTCGTGAAGCCTTCAATAGCTGTAACAGAGGATTTTTCATCTGGTAAAGATACAATGGGAGGCTGATTGATGCCCGGGTGCGGTCAAGGGATGGCTCCCTATTGGTCAACCACGTTATGTATGCCGACAACCTGGTAATCACAGCTCACTCAGAGGAGGAGTTTGAGGCACTGCTGCTGAAACTGGAGTGTGCCACTAAGAGGTGGGGCCTTACCATCAGCCCCATCAAAACGAAGCACCTGCCTGGGTATTTTGTACCATCGGGCTTTCCACCCCCACAACTCCCAATCGGTGACGGGGCAGTTGTGGAGAGAGTGGAGAGTTTCCTATACCTGGGCAGTGTGCTCATGACCGGCTCCGGTTTAACAGCAGAGGTCTCATTCTGAATCAGTCGAGCGGCATTATCTTTTCATCGGTTGCCTAACGCTGTGTGGAAGTTACCTGGTCTGTCGCTCCGCATGAAGCTTCGGGTCTTCTCGACCACAGTCATTCCTTCCCTTCTCTATGCTTGTGAAACGTGGACCCCCCTAATGAAACATTTTCACCGGTCAGAAACATTTAGGCTGGCCTGCCTACGATCCATCCTGGGTTTAACCAGGCTGGATTGTGTGAGGAGCTCACAAATCCTTGAAAGAGCTGGACAAAGTCCCATTGGTAAGCTCCTCCATCAGGCAAGGCTGCGTTGGCTGGGTCATGTAGCCCGCATGCCCAGCCACCGCATGTCTAAACAGCTTTTGTTTGGCCAGATCGAGTGGGCTAAACGGGCGCTGTACGAGCTAGAGAAGAGATGGAGTGATGTGGTACAGAAGGATGTGGAGCTGAGTGGACTTGCCGATGACTGGTACCAGCAGTGTCAAGATCGGCCTCTGTGGAGGAGGCTCGTGAAGGACGCTACTTGGCAGTTGGAGGCAGTCGCCTTCCAACAACAACGGAGGGCGGAGGAGGGACGCTCACAACAACGAGCGGAGCGCCGGGTGGCTAAAGTACAGCAAGTTGGCACAGTAGGGGGCACAGGTGGTGCTTCAGCCAGTCATCTTGGTCAATCGACCCGTGGCACCTGGATCTGTCCCGTGACCTCGTGCGCATAGCCTGGCATAAGCGTTGTGGTGACGTCACCACCACTTAGTGGCGAATAGCGGTTGTTGCTGTTGTATTTGTTGCTTTTGCTATGCCTTTAATATTCCAGGAAGTCACCACACTCTGTCAGTGGTTGGCCGGTGCACCATCTTGTGACAGTGTGTATACCCAGAATATTGTGATTGGTGACATCTGCACGGCTTGGGCAAACCCAGAGTCTAAGAGCAGTTTTAGTGCCGGGAATAATGGACTTTCAAAGGAAGGAGCTGAGGAAGGGTGGTGATTTTACACAGGTTGAAATACGGAATATTATTACAACAACATGGACTAAACGATGATTTCTGCTGGATTGGATGAAGATCTAACGTTCGACCACACTGATTGCCAGATAATAAATATTCAGCCTGACAGACCTGCAGAGAAGAAGCTTGCAAAGCCCAGTTGTGATTTTCTGGCCAGGGCAGTTTTGCGCAAATGTCATACAGTCGACCCTTGAATATCACGGGTTTATTTTTTGCAGTTTCACCTATAACGGGCAACCTCTTTGCATACCAATTTGCACTTTCGTGGCTATACTGTTCTGGGAAGGAGCGCGGGGTGGGTGAGGAATGCGAGGAAATCGGTGGCACCTCAACCTTCGCCATGTACAGTGAGGGGAAAAAAGTTTTGATCCCCTGCTGATTTTGTACGTTTGCCCACTGACAAAGAAATGATCAGTCTATAATTTTAATGGTAGGTTTATTTGAACAGTGAGAGACAGAATAACAACAACAAAATCCAGAAAAACGCATGTCAAAAATGTTATAAATTGATTTGCATTTTAATGAGGGAAAAAAGTATTTGACCTCTCAATCAGAAAGATTTCTGGCTCCCAGGTGTCTTTTATACAGGTAATGAGCTGAGATTAGGAGCACACTCTTAAAGGGAGTGCTGCTAATCTCAGCTTGTTACCTGTATAAAAGATACCTGTTCACAGAAGCAATCAATCAATCAGATTCCAAACTCTCCACCATGGCCAAGACCAGCTCTCCAAGGATGTCAGGGACAAGATTGTAGACCTACACAGGGCTGGAATGGGCTACAAGACCATCGCCAAGCAGCTTGGTGAGAAGGTGACAACAGTTGGTGCGATTATTCACAAATGGAAGAAACACAAAAGAACTGTCAATCTCCCTCGACCTGGGGCTCCATGCAAGATCTCACCTCGTGGAGTTGCAATGACCACAACGCAAGCAGCCGTCTTCAGGTGGAGAACAGGTCTGTCAAGTAGACAGAGTCTGAATGGCACGCTCCAGGCTTGGAGCGACTATTCATGCTGGGATGGAGGGGCGAAGAGCGTCTTGACAAAATAATTTGCATATCAATAGGAATTTAGCATATTTATGGGAAATGCAGATATGCGACCCAGCTTGTGGTCCGGGCTGCGAAAGCGAACCGTGTCTAGTTCTGCCATAGCGTGGCTAGATGGGCATTCAACACCCAAGTGTAGGTTGTGTTATGTTATGTTGAGTTGGTGAAATAAATAGTGTTCCTCCCAAGACAATGTCTGTGACTCAGTTCGACTCACTACATAGTGAATATCACCATTTTGGCTTTCTCGGCACATTCCCAAAACATAACCTCCGCGATATTCAAAGATCTCCTGTATTTTCTGTTCATCTGCTACAGCACAGATTTATCTATTTTTTTTTCAGAAACTAGACCTCTGCTTTCTTTATGTAATCAAGGCCTAAATACCATGAAGAAGCTTCGGCTTTTGGTCGTCCCTTGTTTTCGATATCCCTGCCCCTTTTCTCACATTCATTAAGTATTTTCATGATTTTGGGCAGGCCCGGAAAAAGCTGCGTGACAAGGATTCGGAGCCGTTTCCTGTTCAAGTTGGCGTGTGACAGGAATTCCCTCTGGCCACATACATTACGGTAAGTCCCCGGGTAGCGGAAGACCCGACTTACGGAAATCCAACCTTATGGACATGCTCCCATAAATCATGTAAAAAAAAATCAACATGCGGTTATTTTTGCTTTAGTTAAGCGCAAGTAGTCCAGCGCGGTGAGGTTGTGGATGAATACCGCGGAACGAGGCATAAGGCAGGCAGCATCTTCCCCAAGGCGGTGGTGTGTCGCCGCTCTGCACTCTCAGTCATGCTGTTACAGTGTTACCGTGCATATATTGTACCCGCTACATCGTCTCGTAACTTTCAGTGTAACGTCACTCATAATTGCAATAATGACTGGAAAAGATTAAGGTAAATGAAATTTTTTGTAGCATTACCTAATTCTTATTCTTTTGGACCATTATGCAATCTTGGTTTTCTGTGCTTAGAACTATCTTGTTTTCCCTTGTTTCTCTTTATGGTTTTCATTGGAAGTTTATTTCAATAGTTATTTACATTATGTACTTAATTTAAATTTGGACTTAACTTTCGTGACCGCAGGAATTCATATTCTTGGTTCTTTCGGTAAAGTCACGTAGATAGAAAATTTAATAAAAATCATAGATAATCAAATTATTTAACACAATTACACTTTCGATTGCTTATGGTCTCAGCCAACAGCGATCGGAGAGTTCTAGGCCTCGTCTATTGCCCGGTAAATGAATATTCGGAAGTGACTTTTCTGTTATCAATTAATATTAATGTCTCATGGTGTTCATAAATAATTGGATAAGTATATATTTTATTAGTTTAATTATGGGTAGTGTTAGGGTAGATATTCTATTAAATGAAATAATCATATGAAGTGCAGAACGTATGTACAGAAATACGATACAGGTTGCGATAGAAAACGTACTATAGCGCGATACAGTACTGAGAGAAAATGAATAAGTAATTGGGTAGGGGCGTGTTGTATATGTCGGGTCTTGAAAAATTAATAAAGATAATAAAAAATTAAATGAAAAATTTAAAACGTGTAATTACCTGAAATTAAGCTAAGTTGTGTAATTATGCAAATTTGTATATGCTAATTGTGGGTGTAATTATATTAAGTTATACAAGTGTATGCAATTATGCTAATCTATGCAATTATGATAATTAGGCTAGGCAGTGTTGTCTAGGGTTGTATTATCAATCAGGATAATACAATGAATTGTATGAAACTCTGCAAGTGTGATATAAGTATGCCGATTAAGCTCGGCTTCGTTCTCTAGGGTTTTATTATCAATCGGGATAATACAATGATTCTTGCTTTAACTTTTACTGATTATGTCTTAGTGTGTTTATGTCAGGTCTCAATATTCAGATATCACCGCAGGATACAGTTCTTATAATTAAGATTATTATGCATGAACTTAGGAAGGCACCACTTAGACGCTTCTGTGTTAAGCAACTTTAAACTCTAAACAAAAACACTCTAATATGCAAACTTTCATGCTAGGAATGTCAACACGGTACTCCTCATTGATCCGTACATTTAACCCTCAATGATTACGTTTGTTAAACTGGGTAACAGAACAATTGGTTAATTCCTCAGGGTAAAGCGAGCATTTACGGCGATGGGAAAAAGTCCTTAAAAATTAATGTGACAATATTTATGCAAATAGCAATAAAGAAACATGTCCCGAAAGCAAAAGTAGACCTCAATGAATTCATTGGTAAGATTATGCAATTAACGAAATGTCTTGGAACAATGGTGTGCGGCAGTGTGCCTGCTTCAGCAAATGCTTATCAATTGGCTAAGGCTTCAATAAATTTGCGGGCAAGATTCTGTGATCAAATAAAAGAGTTTAACACAATAATAACCCTGAGTGTGTAGATTCGTACAGTTAGGCAATTAACAAAAATAATGACTAAAATACTTCTCAACGACCATATCCACGTAACTCAATGGGTGAAACACAAGGAGAACTTTTGGAGTACTCTTATTAGTCCCGCTATGTGTGCGTGGGTGGATTGTCTCCTCTTTGCGTTAAGCAGACACCGAGGTTGGGCGTTTCTTGTACCAAAAATTAGTTTGTTCCCTGCTGAGCGATGAGTCGTGTGTGTGGGCGTGTCATACACATGGCGCTCTCGCTCTCTCTCGCTCGGCAGCAGCTGCAGGCTCCTTTCACTGCTGGATGAGCTGAGTCGGCATGACGCTTGTCTTGGAAAGTGCTCGATCGCGCTCGGTGGAGCTGGTTGCGCTGGTTGAGAGCTCTCTTCTACTCCGAGCTCTCTGGCGATGCACAATTGCGCTCGCAGCTCGTCCGCTGCAGCTGGTCCTCTGCGATGCTGGCTTGGACGATGCTTGGCGCTTTCCGCCCTTTCTCCAGGATGATTGCTTGTCGTTGCTCGTCACTCTTTCTCTCTTGCTCTCTCCTTGATCGTGCAGCTGACAACTTCGCGCGGGCATTCAGTGGTGCCTCTCCCACCCTTCCTTCAGGGCTTCGCCTCGTCGTTGCTCAACTTCCGTGCTCTCCGCCCATCCTCCAAGAGGGCTCCTGCTGTGAGCTGCTCGTCGCTGGCTGGGTCACTCACTCTCAAAACTTGTAAATTGTATTTGCACACCTCTTACACAACTCTGATAGCTTAGTACAATACAACTTATCACAATCCTTGACTCAAGACATCAGGATATCAGGATAAATGTAGAATACAACTTTCAGCGATACTCTGTCGGTCCATGCCGAACTCAGCACCTAGCAACACCTCGCCCCTATTCTCTGCGAGACACAACAAATATGGTTAATCTCGAGGCCATGCCCCGGAGCCTGCCCCTCACAGTACTAATCAGTGTCTTTGCTTGTATGTGAAATTCTCTCCCCTCTCTGCGCGTCTCTTGCGAGAGAAAAAAAACATGCCCTCTGTCTCGTTCTCCTCCCGTGGCCGCAGCTGCCTGGTTGCCCCCCCCCCCCCTTTTGAAATTTGCCTGGCTGCTTTCGATCACCTTGTTTTTGTTTGCATTCCCCCCCTCTGCCTTCGTGGTGTTTGCTATCTCGAGGAGAGACACCCTTCATACGTTTATTGCTATCATGTGTTGTGTCATTGTTGATTCCATGGAATACATATTATCTGGTCTTGTATGTTTGACCTATTTTCGTTGTATCTGTTTTGAGTTACCCTAGGTCTAATACCTCATGATTATTATTTGGTTTATATTTAACCAAGATTTCTAATGTACCATTAGTTGTCATCTCCGGTATTTCAAGGGTTTTATTAACCTTTGCTCCCTGTCTGTATACAGGGATACGTGCTTTTTATTCTTGAGTTATATTTTGATATCCTGAGGTTGGAGATGTATCTAAGTTTCCACAAACGCTTTCTTGACTACCGGAATTCATATTACTTGGTTCATGTAGATAGAAAGATACAATAAGAAATAAAATAAGTAATACTGCAGTCTATAATGTCGACTTATTGTTATAGCCAAGCTTCAAACTTTTACCGTATTAAAAAAAAACTCTACTTGTAATGTCCGTTTGCCCTGTGCTCTGCGTCTGTGCCAGTGAATCTGGATATTTGTTTGTGAACTGTCCAAAACGTCCGTGGAGGTCATGTCATGCGGTCCTTTGACAATGTGGAGATTTCCCAGATCGCCGTTAACCCCTCTCTTTGCCCTGGAGTTTATTATTGAATGGCTCTTTATGACCTCCATATGCTTGGTGTGGCTTGTGGGAGGTAGCGGGGTTGAGGGTGTTTGTTTCATTTTTTATCGATTATTATTACAAAAAATATTGGCAGAATTACAGTGATACCTCGGTTCACGAACTTAATTCGTGAACTGACTCTGGTCGCGAACCGAATTGGTCGTGAACCGAGGCACATTTTCCCATAGGGTTCAATGTAAATCCGGTTAATCCATTCTGACCTTTTTTTTGGTTTTTGAAGCACAAAAATATGAAACAAATTACAATACACATTAGTACTGTACAGTATAGTAATGTATAAAGAGAGAACACTAACCTTGCTTGAGATGACTTCAGTAAGCACTCAAACGGGTGAACTGTACAATACAGTAAGTACAGTATTGTACAGTACAGTAGTAGAGTACAGTACTGTATATGCTAAAAAGCACACCAAAAAAGCAAAAAGTCACTGAAAGTGTCTTCACAGTACTCACAGTACTTCTTTCTGTGTCTCTTCTTCTCTCCACGATCTTCCTATAGGAAGTCACGACCATGTGACAGCCTGGAAATAGCATTAAAATGGCCGCGGCTCCTGTTCGTGAACCGAAGCGGAGTTCGTGAACCGGAGCATATTTTTATGAACTTTTCTGTTCGTAAACCGAGTTGTTCGTGAACAGAAGCGTTCGTGAACCGAGGTATCACTGTATTCTTAATATAAATTTTGGAAAAAGGCCTATATATACATCTTCAGCCCCGATGGTTTCCACCAAGTTGATACCTGAACAGTCAACCCCGATGGTTTCCACAGTCGGCCCCAATGTCATCCACCTCTGGTCGTCAATTAGTAAGCTCCCCGACCGCGGGCCTCACTCCACTTTATATACTCGCTCGGCCCCGCCCCTATCAGACAATGCCCCCCCCACTTTACTATAACATGTGTGTCCTGAATTGAATAATTCTTACAGTGCCTTCTGGTCACCTGTTTCCAATCATCATAATGCACGCCTTTTAGAACCTTCCTTTGTACAGGCCCCGACACATGGAACGTTTCATAAACATGGAAAACATAGCACATGAACCTGAAATTACATCTGTCCATCCGAGTATTCAAGCAAATTTGAGCCTGGCTTCAGACTTCCAAGGTGCAATTGAACATTAATTTGTCCATTTTATAATATTTCTGGCCAATGCAAATAGTTTTATTTTTAACACCATTTGCTCTTTTTATCAGACTTTTCAATAGTTAACATTTCTTCAGTAGCCAGATACAACCGAAATTCTGTAGGTAGACTTACGGTTATCATTGATATTAAATATACAGTAAAACCTTGGATTGCGAGCATAATTCGTTCCGGACACGTGTTTGTAATCCAAAGCACTCGTATATCAAACCACTCGTATATCAGTTGTGATCACGTGACGCTCGGCAGACAAAGCGTATACATACTACTCGTATTGCAAGACCTCGCTCGTTTATAAACTTAATTTTTATTTAAAATTTTTGCTCATCTTGCAAAACACTTGCAGACCAAGTTACTCGCAATCCAAGGTTTTACTGTACTAGCGCCTCCAGGCATTATACTGACCACTTGCTTGCTATGCTAGGCCAAGAGCTGATCGTCAATTGTAGATAGTGCCTTAAAACAGCCTGTGTGTTGCATTGGGGGTGATTTTTTTTATTTCTCGTTAATGTTTGAGTGTTCTTGTCTATGTAATACTTGAATATCATGTGTGACTGTATATATATGCAATATCCCCAAACCTTTATGAACATTTTGCTTTTAGAGGCTAACTCCTCTGCCTGATGACAACCGCTTGAGTTGCGATCGAAACGTCGTGATATTTTTATTCACTTTATTTATATTGTTATATCTACGTGACTTTACCGAAAGAACCAAAGAATATGAATTCCTGCAGTCACGAAAGTTTTAAGTAAAAAAATCACATGTGACTATATATATATACATTTCTATGCTTCTATGCTGACATACAATGTGTGGATATTACTGTTTTCTGTCTGCAGCTGCCAGTTCCTCTGCCACTTTGCTGTACAGAATTGGTCAGATGGAGCGAAGACAATCAGCAGGAGAGAAACCATTCAAGTGCACTGTGTGTGTGAAGGTCTTTGCACAATCATCAAATCTTAAAAGACACCAGAGAATACACACAGGAGAAACACCCTTCAAGTGCACTGTGTGTGGGAAGGCATTTGCAATGTCATCACATCTTATAATACACCAGAGAAGTCACACAGGAGAAACACCCTTCATGTGCACTGTGTGTGGGAAGGCCTTTACACAGTCATCAAATCTTAAAAGACACCAGAGAATACACACAGGAGAAACACCCTTCAAGTGCACTGTGTGTGGGAAGGCATTTGCACATTCACCAAATCTTAAAACTCACCAGAGAATACACACAGGGGAAACACCCTTCAAGTGCACTGTGTGTGGGAATGTGTTTGCACGTGCATCGCATCTTAAAACACACCAGAGAATACACACAGGAGAAAGACCCTTCAAGTGCACTGTGTGTGGGAAGGCGTTTGCATATTCATCACATCTTAAAACACACCAGAGAATACACACAGGAGAAACGCCTTCAAGTGCACTGTGTGTGGGAAGGCGTTTGCACGTTCATCACATCTTAAAACACA